>NW_026460429.1:0-27131 GCF_021730395.1 Mercenaria mercenaria | reverse complement strand
GAAAAACAAATCAGCACATATGACAAGTAAACTTTCAGAGTGATATGATTTTCTAAGTTTCCAAATACATGTACATGTATATATATAAAAGATTATTGAATAGGTCCAGTTTCAAGCTATATTATGTTACATTTACATCTAAACAGCCTCAGAATTGATGTAATACATTGCACCATGCCATCAACACGAACCACTAAGTCTATTTATACATAATCTCAATCAGACATGAAATTACAGGGACTATTTAATAAGACAAATATCTTTTGTGATTTAAAGCAGATATTAATCTACCTCTAATATAAATTAATAAAAAGTCTTAGAAGGTATATTGAGCGTAAATTGTTTTTAATTCATTCACAAAATGATTTGAAGGTATCTTGCAAAAATATTTGAAATGTTTTTTCTTTCAATTTCAAACCTTTTCCCTCATTTTTTTCTTATCCATGATTCAAACAACTCATAAACAGAATTAAATGATACTATTTTGAAAAATACATTTTCTATATATTTCAAATTTAAAGTGTATTTCTATACACTTACTGAGATCTTTACCATAATGAAAATTGATTCACTCCTCTGGCTTATTCATTTCACCAGTCATAAAGGCAAAGCACCTGTTTATTTGAACCCTTGGGCAATCGCCAAAGTACATTAATCATGAACATGTCTGCAATGATTTCTAATGAGATAGTGATTATCATCGGTATGGACATTTGTCCGGCTCAGGATCGCATTTGTCCAGTCTTAGAGAACAGAAGGTAGAGATATTGTAACTTTTATGAGAAAGTGTATCAAGAGGATTTTATGGCCAGTGCTTTACATGTAATGACTCTAACGACTGATGCAGTCTAGTTTTCGGCAGGTAAGAGACAGTTATTCATTTATAGTCTTAAAACAATACTGAAAGTTTCACGAAAAAGTTTACAGAGGAAGTTTGTAAAAACACTTTTATCGGAATGGCCTGATAGTCCTCTCCGCAAACTAGTAGTAAAGTCTGTTTATTACCGTGTATTATAAGAATGATTTTCATAAGGGTTTGTGAGTTACAATGTTGAATCCATGTCTACGTTTGTAAAATCACGTTATCTTTGGCAAAATAATATATTTTGCATCTATTTATATTTTATAGCCTCGTTTCGAGATTCTTCAAAAAACCGAAGATGCCGACGGGTTCGTAGCAGTCGGAAAACACTTTCGGTTGACATAGGCAACATTTTTGTTTATTTGTTATTTTCGTGAACATTATCGTGACTATTTGGTCAATCTGATGCAGTGAGCCATATTTTCAGTAAATAGGAAGTCTCAGGCAACAAACCTGAGTTTCATACATACTCGTTCGGGTTTTAATAATGGACCTTTAAATCGAAAATCAAGAAATCGTTAAAGTTTTTTTCGTGAAATCGTGAAATCGAAGCAGAAATCGTGAATCATGAGTGAAATCGTGAAATCATGAAGCAAAAAGCGTGAAATAATGAAGTTAAATGTCACTCACGGGTCTTTCGTAGGTTTCATTCAAATTACTTTTCTATTTCGACTGAGGTTAAAACGTAGTAAGGAAATGCTATGTTTTTCATCTATAAAGCAAGCATTTGCAAAGAAGGAATAATCCGAGGTATCCATGGTGATTTTTATACAATTACTAAAATTACCGATAGTTCACGAAATGGTTTTTCTAGATGTCAAAAAAGCCTCTAGAATTGCAAACGGAATCTTTGTTTAGAAAAAAAATCATGTATAACAGCGGTTCGTTTCTTTCTTTTATCTGTAGGAAATGCTTAAAATTACGTATTTTTTTTGTTGAAACGGTCGTCCTTGATATGCTACGAGTGGCTCATGTAAGCTAGCGTGTAAAGTTTCTTTGAATTTCGATGAATATTGGGTTTTGGGACAGATATTTTTAGACAGGAGGGTAGTAATAGATAAAACAAAATATCTTTAAAATGATGGTCGGCGAATTGTAATAAGGAAAGAAGTTTATGAATTTTCCATCTGACATTCATCTTTCATCTAACTTTTTTCAAACTGCAAAACTAAACACCGCACTTTATACAATTTAAATGTTCGCTTTTAATTTTTTTCTCATAGTTTCGTAGGGTTGCAATTTTGTTTCGTTATCCTTTAGACGAATAATTTACAGCAGTTATTTTGATTAAATTCATGAAGCGAGGTCATAAACGTGTTTATATTTTTAGCTATAAGGTCCCTATCCCCATTTGTAACAAAATAGCAGGAGACCTACGATATGTTCCTCATTTAGTTTGATAAAAATCCATTACATTTTAGTGGTTATGCGAAGAAAGGCATATCTACTTTTAGCTATGGGGTCCCTAATAGGCCCAAGTTCCTATAAATAAATAAATTTGAAAGGACCTTATAATATGCTCCAGACCAAGTATGACCAAGATCCACCAAGATGTTCATGAGACGCTGTATAAAGGCATTTCTGAGTTTTTGCTCTAGCAGCCGCCTTAAAGGGGTCCAAATGTCTCACTGAACAAAGTTGGCGTGGCCTAATAAAGATGCTACAAAGCAAGTTTGATTAGAATAATGAGAAAAAAATAAATTAAAGGATTTTTTTATTTATTTATTTTTTTTTTTTATTTATTCTAAATAGCTCATCTTATCCCCGCCCCCCCCCCCCCCCCCCCTTTAAAAAAAAAACATGCATATTTGCTATTCATGAATCTTCGTTGGGAGGCAATGAGTCACTCCTATAAAAAGTGAAGGTCAAGCAAAACATACAATTGTATTATTTCAATAGGGGTTTGCATAAGGATTGGGGTTGGATCGGAGTCATATCACAGAGATGAAACTGATGCACGTACCTTCGTTTTCAGTGTAATGAGTTTCAGTCAGTATATAGCATATATAATAAAACAGATTGCAACTGAGTTCAATATTGCATAACCACACTAAAGAAAAATATTCATATATAATAAATCAGTTCAATAATTTATAACTAATTTACAAAGCAAACAGTACTCATTTTAATAGCAACCTGAATAAGTAACAAAAGCAAGAAACCTTTACATATACAGACGACAATTGAACAAGAAAATCTTTTTAAAAAGCACTTCTCTACATAAAAGACTCTTATCATTACCCTTATCCATGTGATACGCCAGACGTAGTTCAGCTCTTCTTTAATTTTGACATATCTTATATGAACAGTTTTTATCATAGTTATTAAACTTACGTACATTTTGAGATTTATCAATATTCTTGCTAAATATACTGACCAAAGTTAGCTTTAAAACTTGAACAGTGTCGTTAGGAAAACGCTTTGTCTACATTTCAGTCAGGCGTAGCACAATCAACAGAGTGATAGAAATTGACACTCTCATCCAACAGGCAGAGTGGTTACATAAATCTTCCATTCTCAAAAATTATTCTATAATGCGTTATCAAGTGGTTGATTTGCAAACTGAAGTCACGTGCATAGGAAACGAAAAAAACGAATTAGACGCGTCGCCGAAAAAATCAGTTCAGACCGGACATCACTCATAGTCACGCCCATTGTGTGTGTGTGTTGTTGTGTGTGGTGTGTGGGTAACGGCTTTTCTCAACATGGTAGTCAGGCAGAGAACGACGTGTCTACTTGTAACAGGGTGCACAAGCTCAACTTAAGTGCTCTGCATCACGGAATATCACGTCACGCCGTAGACACATGACATAGACCCCACCCAGTCACATATACTGACATACCGGATTGACCTGTCCTAGACTATCCTCTTAATGCTGACGCCAACGAGGAAGCTACAAGTACCTATGTTTTTTACGGCTTTGGTATGACGCTCGTCAGGGGTATCGAACCCACGAACCTCCGCATTGAAGCAGAACGCTCTCACTAGGCTACCGAGGCGGTAACACGCCCATTGAGAAACACTTATGTTCAAAAATGACTTTAATCAACCACTATACCGAAACAAGAATTGTCATACTTTGGGGGCTGATAAGGTAAACGCCGCTGATTGGACACGAAAATATGGATATGTAAACACATATTAATAGGCTTTGTTTACATTTCTAAACCACAAACCATTCCCGCGAAAATACTACCAAAATGCCAAGACCTATGCACCATGAAACAAAAAAAGTTAACGTGGCCTACAGAAAGCAATATTTGTAGAACCTCCATTCAATTTTTGAAATTAGAAATTTTTTTTTCTGTTCCATTAACTGATTTTCCCAGAACGTGCTGCATTGATTTGCTCTTTATTACATTGACAATCCAATATGAATAGATAACAACGTTAGAGACAATTTGTAACAACATTATTGCAGATATAAGAAAGTGGATAGTAACAAATTCTGATTGTGTGCAAATAAAGTTATGTGCAAAAATAGTTAGGCATCAATATATATTAAAGTTTCTTTTTTGGTTGTAAACGCCCTTTTGCGAGAGATAATCATGTGGCCGCCGCTACAGGCAAGTCTAAATCAGTATCAGCAAATTGGCTGTCAGAATTTCATTCGGCTCATGACTATGAATAGTCGTCTCGAGAAATTGCAAACAATACAGCTCGTACATCATACGAATAAAGCACAGACTTGTTTGAAGGAAGCAGAGTAATTTGATTATTTACGACTTCTTCATTAGCTGTCTAACATTTGTATTGTCTTATATTAATATGTTACGGGCCGTTCTTTGCGATATTGGTAAGACATCGCCAAAGCGTAGTTGCTGTAATAATAACTAACTACTGATTCAAATGAACTACTGAACAATGTTTCTGAAGACTATGAAGGAGAATTAATTGTCTTAGTCATATTACCATGAAAATGGAGTACCAAATGTCAACAATTGCTAATTTCAAATTATAAATATTGTTACATTTATTTTCATGTCAATAAAGAAAATGTGTTCTCTTTTTCTCCTCTTCATCCTACGAGTGAAGTGAACTTATTTTTTTCTAAAACAAGACATTTTTGATGACAGCTGTTCCAAAGAACTACAAACAATTGGTAATGGCCTAATGGAAGGGCCTAAGCATAATGGAAATCTAATGCAGTTACATTATTGTAAACAATCTTTTTCGCTTTATAATAACATACATAGTAACATATAGACAGCATTAAAAACCAGTAAGGAAAATGTTTTTGGACTTCTTATACGGTGCTCACAAGTTGATTAGAATAAATTTTGGCGCACTTCTAAACTAGTACGGATTTAAACTAAATGCCAGAATCTTCTCGGATGCGTAGCATTACAGTTAATTTATTATTCTTATTCTGTCGTGAATGCCTGAAATGAATTTGTATCCGTCCATTTGAGAGAATTTTCACTTATTTAAACTTGTAAGACTAACTCGAAAAACGATTATGGAAAGGGAAAAGAGTATAATAAGTGTGTCATAAAACCTGTGCTAAATACCCACGTGGAGAATTGGTAAAGAATAAACAAATTGCAATAAGGGCGCTTAAATATCCAATCTTAACGAACTTGAAAATATTATTAACAATTATATGTTGACGTACCAAGAAACAAACTAGAATTATCCTTTCGACTACAACGGAATTCTAATATAGCAACATGTGGAGAATTGGCATAAACAAATTTATAGACAAACGTTTCAGAAGTACTATCGTTTCCGAATATAGACATACATTCAGTTACAACGTGTAGCTTGCAGCTTTAAAACTGCTTGTTGATTTTCTTAACAAACGTATCTTCTAATAAGGATTCGGCTCAGCTTCGCCTGATTATCATGCGCTGCCATCCATGTTTGCGAAGTTCCGTGGTTTACACAAGTGCCCGACCGGCCTGAACGAAAACCATTCGTTTTCAGTTTAACAATGGTTGTCGCCAATAGAGATCTGGGCTCCTATTCATAAAGCTCCCTAGAAATTAGAAAAAATTATTCTTATTTATTGAGATTTGCCTTATATTCTGCATTTTCTCCGAAGGGTGTTAGGAAATATCTTAAGAGTTATTCATAAAGCACCTTAGTTTAAAAAAACTCCTTAAGTCGATCATTTTTCCGTAAGTTTGAAGATTTTTTTCCCTTAAAAAGTAAGGTACCTCAGAGGTACCTTAACTTTTGAGACAAAGTTAAGGAAAACAAACTTGGTAGACTCTTCCTCGCGTTATACTACATATTAGCTGTTTTCGCCAAGACAGATCATGTAACGAACTACAACAATGGCGGATAAGCACCGACACTATCCGTCTAGATATTAAAATAACAAGATATTATTTGTGTAAGATTCCAAAGAAAATTGTAGTCCTTGAACTTATGCGCTTCAACTTTACAAATATCACAGCAGCTATGATGAGTATCGACCGCTACATGTAAACTTCCCGTGAATGTTTCAACGAACAATTTAAAGATCAACTAAGATTTGGTTCGGGGCATTTTAAGAGAAAAATGTTGCTGAGAAAGCATCTCTGGATTCTACGGATAAAGGGAGTGTCATTTTCGTCATTGTAAATTACCATATCGTAAATATTGTCCAAGCTGCGAGAAAAATCTAAATAAAAACCTATCCAGTCTTTCGCACAATAGGTCCCCGACCTGTTTTGCTACAGTTGGTTGATATCTTCACAAAACCTTTATTCTATTTAGTTCTGTCTCGTCACATCATTTTCCGAACAATTCCTTGATCATCAGTTCTGTTTACACTGCCAAAAGTCTAACAATAAGAAAAAGGTGTAGCCATATCTGGCTTAGGGACCCTACACACTTTTTTTTTACACCGACTTAGCTAATTGGGTCGTGCTAACGGCATCAGAGGCATCCGTGGAGTGTAGTTAATTTCAATGGCTTTCAATGACAAATCCCTTGCCCGACATAAATAAGTTAGCAGTTTGCACTGGGCTATTTATATTATTTTCATACATTCTGTAAATAACGTCGTTTTTTAAAAGTTTTTGCGCCTTCATTTCAGACCCACAAAACAACCACGATAAAAGTAACACATTCCCCGCAAAAATATTCACCAATGCAGAAAAAGATACACTTTTTTTCCTGTACAATATAACATTCGATATAACATTTGTTGGAAGTATTTCTTGAAAACAGAACAATGATGGCCAAGTGGGATATGCACCATTGTGTAACAATGTACACTGTATGACAGAAATTAGCTTTGCTCTCCACGGAGGCCCGTCAAGGGATATTTTGGACGCTTGTTTAAAACAAAAACTGGAGACTACCTTAAACCGCATTAACAATAAATTTAACAACAGTCCAGCTTTCTGCTTGTTGGACGCAAAACTTTAATTATAATTGTGAAGGGTTGGTGAGACACAGACCACAAAAGAAACCCCCTCCTGCACCTACCCACATTCGTCCTTCGTATTTCACCCCTTCAGAAAATCCTTGCTACGCCCATGAAAAACTAGTACAGTGATTAACCCGCTAATAGTTGAAGAGTGTTTAAGTAATCTATATTTCATGCATATAGAATTGAATATTGCCTAAAATGCATTACTCCACTAAATATGTCCTACTGATATTCAAAAGTAAACTGATGATGCATGATTAGTGTCATAAATACATGTCCGGCAAAGACCGGTAATATCCCCCTCTGAACACCTCAAATTGAGTGTATACGTAACAATCATATATTAATACCGACCAATCGAGGTTTTATCTAGACCCCGATATTAAAACATCTGTCACTTCATAAATTTAAATTATGTCTTAAAACTAGCATTATGTATCGGTTAACTTATCGAGGTCATTTACCTAAAAAATGAGCAACGTTGTTCCTATACTTTTTATTTCACCATATCATAGGCCATTTGTTTATTTACACCAAAGAGAAAGTTTAATTAAAATCTACCATTCTGGAAACTTTCTATTCCAAAAATGTTAATAAAGTTAGATTTTCCCACATAGTCCATTTAAGAAAAAATGTTTTCAAATTAGTTAAGCAAAAAATCAGCACACATCTCTACCTTTTTTATTAGCTGAATTTTCTACCATATTTTCTAATGTTTTAAAAAATCTGAGTTAATCGGGGGTTGAATTGAAATTTGTAGAAAAATGATCCAAAGTGCAGAAGTACTTTACCTTTACAACACTAACAATGCAGCAGCACTATGTAAATAGATTAAGTTCTTTTCTTATGCTTACAGCGACTTACTAAATGCTAAATGGATAAAAGTTTACCGCTAAAAATGAACTGATAACTGAAAATCATATTTCCTTTCATGCTTTTCAGGAAATAGCAGGGAAAATGGGAGAAACAATATACATTCTAGAAAAATTTATCTGACTCTAGAGATTTATCTCACTTGACATTCTGAAAGGTAATCGCCAGATCGAGGAGTATTCTATGTCCTTAATGAAAACCTACAGGTGTGTTAATCACCAAGACTGGCAGAAACCATAGTTTTGTCCGCTATTGAGAAGAGTTTGATCTCACGAGGTACGTCTCTACAAGAAGTTTCAGCTAATGATTGGTGATATAAAAATGTATTTTAACCCTGTGTCCAGGTTATAAACCAAGTGGCTGATAGCCTTTGTGCAGGTCACAATGTCATGCGGAGTTACCTAGGATTTCCAACAGGAGACCTTGGAAATGAGACAGATCACAGAAGATTTTTAATAACACTGCCGTTGGCCGTTGGATAGGTTGTTGATGGCACTCATATACATATACCAGCGCCAGTAACGAGGAACACTGTATGTGAACATACGGGGGATACCACTCATTAATACCCAGGTTGTTACTTAAAGCTGCTGTCAGTATTTACACTGTTTGTAGCTGTAACAAATCAACACTTACAGGTATATGTATATAAAAACCTTAAAAAATCTATATCATTTGCATTTGCACTCATGCTTAATGAACAGGTAATGTATCACTTACCTGTGGAATCTAAAGTCATTCGCATTATGCAATGCAAATAATGTTCGCTGATACCTTTTTGCCGTGACAATTTTATTTCTACATTTCTATCATCGTGTGCAAAGATCTGTTGAATATGGTCTACAGTGTGTATAAGTCAGAGTATAATAACTTTTTGAACTTTTTGAAAAACAACCACACCAAATATTCTAAAATGACTTCGTTACTGTCCGCCATTACCCGACCTCTAAATACATTACAATTTCATTTCACACACAAAAAAGGTACGATTTAAGGGGTTTCTTTTGATACTAACACCGATGTACAATCACTTCGTTCTTTATTTTAACAATTTTTGCTCTAGATTCATTTTCTGTCAGCATTCAAAAGTATAAAATTTACTGTCGCCGAATCAGTAAAAGTTCGTTATAGAGGCTATAATCAGTGGTAGAATCATAATTATATAAGTCCTCACAAAATTTTATAAACTTACCATCAGAAGGCCTTTCGTATGCTGTGATTGTTACCGTTTTTGTTTTGATTGAAAGCCTTGGAATTCAATTAAGTTTACGTCTTTGCACAGAGAACTTAAGCGTTAACGTTAAGGACGAAGAAAATACAGTGACGCTCGTTCTGTTTTGATGTTGTTGTTACTTGATCAACCATTCTGGATGTAATCATTGTACAGAAATCATGGCGATAGCGAGCTTGGCCAATGCAGCGAGCGAACGGACAAAAGATGTGGCCACCATCCTCCGTATATGCGACCCTGTAGGTATGTTTGAATAAATCAAAGTATTTACAATAGATCTAGTCTGTATATTATAATATACCTGTACCTGTACCTGTAGGATGATTTTGGGCTCTAGTAAAGACTAGGACCTTTTCAGCTGTTTTGGGGCATTTTTGACGCGCACAAAGCCATGACATTCGACAAAAACGAAACAAACAAAGAACACTGTGGGCACCGCCTGGAATGGTCTGTGGCAAAACTCCACTGGGAGCTTTAAACCGGTTTATCGTCGCACCCAACCTCACTCTACCCCCACTATTTTCAAAGACACGGACAAGTGTAATAAAAGTAATCCCCTCCAGTGAAATCTCTAACACACGTAATGGAAACAAAAAGGCAAGGCATGTAAAACACAAAAAAGGCTCGTGTATAAAATATAAAAAGAAAAACCTTAGGAACCAAAAACGGATGTACGCAATCTTTTCAGAAGACAGAGCTACAAGAGAACACCCTTAAGGGCCCGTCGAAACAGGCCAAAGACTGATATCAAAACATTTAGTCCTGGTAGGATTTAAAAACTGCGTGATCATAGAGCCTTTCCCCCCTCTTCCGTCAGACACAATCAAAGAGGAAACGTAGTGTCCAACTGTAAAACGTTTGAACACTAAACATGTCGTATGTCTCAAAAAAGTTGGGTCCGTAAACCTCTTTTATAAACGTTTATAATTTTAACCAAATACATTGGAAAATTACCATGACCAAGATCTGACGAAGTTTGTAAACACATCACCCATAAAAACGGGTTTAGAAAAAAAAAATAAAACCTTTCTCGCAGAAGTGTCTGAAATTAACTACTGAATTTAAAACGAAATCAGAATACTCCATTACGCAAGGCAGATATTATAACTGCATTTAATAATACATCACGCTATCCTGATGATATTCTTAATATGATAATCCTTTTTAGTCTATTGCGGGTACTATTTACCTAGTGTGCTTCAGTTAATAAAACTAACAATTCTTCGGATCTGATCTTCGTTTTAGTATAGATTACATCTCTCTAGTTATGACAATATTAAACATAACCAAATTCGTTTTGTCTCGTGTGTTGGCTCTGTTGTGTGTGTGTGTGGTGTACACGCTGCGTGCTGTAGGTTTCGTTTGGGGAGAGGCTGCGATTTTGGTAACTGGCATTCCCTGTTTGAATACTTGTCTGGTGTTTTTTTTTACAAATTTCGTAAGATCGTGGTCCATGGTAATTTTCCAATGTATCTGTAAAATATAAAACGTTTTTAATTAAAAGAGGGTTACGACCCAACTGTTTTGAGACATCCGCATGTTTAGTGTGTAAACCCCCCCGTTTACAGTTGGACACACGCCTCCCGTTTTGGATTGTGTCACGAAGAAGGGAGGACTCTATGATAAGCATTTTTTAATCCTACCAGGACTGAACTGGTTTGAAATCTGTCTTTGGCCTGTTTCGGGTCGGGCCTTAAGGGTTTTCTCCTTTTGCTGTCTTATGAAAAGCCATTGAGTACATACGTTTTTGGTTCTAAAGGTTGCTTTTTTATATTTTTTATACACGAGACCATTTGGGTTTATAAAATTCAAATAGTATTTAAAGACACCTTCTGCAGAAGGTATTTCTAAACTCCCATTTTTATACACGAGGACATTTTTTACGTTTTTAAAAATTCAATAGTAATTTAAAACAAAACTTCTACTTCTACTTCTGTTTCTGCTATTTCAAAACCCTTTTTTGTGGGGATGTGTTTACCAAACTTCGTAAGATCTTGGGTCATGGTAATATTCCAAATGTATTTGGTAAAATTATAAAACGTTATATTAAAAGAGGTTACGAACCCCAACTTTTTTGAGACTTATTATCGCCTGTTTAGTTGGTGGTTTTTTTCAACCCGTTTACAGTTGGACACATAAACTCGCCTCCCTCTTTTGATTGTATCTATCTGACGGATAGAGGGGATGACTCTCTTATGATAAAGCCGTTTTAAGCATCCTACCAGACTGAACTGTTTTGATATTCTGTCTTCTGCCCCTGTTTCGCCGGCCCTAAGGGTGTTGCCTCCTTGTTGCTCGGTCTTCGCAAGGCATTGAGTACATACGTTTTTTGGTTCTAAAGGTTTGCTTTTTATATATTTGACTAACACGAGCATTTTTATGTTTTACATGCCCATGGTTTTTTTTGTTTCCATTACATGTGTTAGAGATTCACTCTGGAGGGATTACTTTTATTTCACTGTCCCGTGTATGGAATCATGTGGGGGTATGAGTGAGGTTGGGTGCGCACAATAAACCGGTTTAGCTCCCCAGTCGTGTGTTCGCCACTGAGACCGTTCCAAGACGGTGCCACACTGAGTTGTTCTCTGTTCATTTTGTCCTCGTGTGTAGGCTTTTTTGTGTATGTGTGGGGTGTGTTTTGTGGTGTGCACGTCTGCGTGCGTAGGTTTCGTTTTGGAGAGGCTGCGATTTTGGTACGTGGCATTCCCTGTTTATATTAGTTTTTACATGCCATGCCTTTATTGTTTCCATTCGTGAAGCATTTTCCATTACTGCTCATGAACAGACTCAATTCAAACCGAGTCTGCAAGTGTCACTGTTTGCATTGTTCTCGGTGCTTCCGAGGGATCTACTTTCCAGATTTTAATAGAGATTCACCTGGAGTGGAATTACTTTTATTTACCTGTCCCGTTTTGGAACATGGTGGGGGTAAGAGTGAGGTTGGGTGCCACTATAAACCGTTTTAAGCTCCCCCATGTGTTTTTTGCAACAGACCGTTTCCAGGCGGTGCCCCACTGTTTCCTTTGTTTGTTTGTTGTGTCCTCTTGTGGAGCTTTGTGTATGTGTGTGTGTTCCTTTGTTGTTCGTTTTGTACCACGGTGTTGGCTTTGTGTGTGTGCATGTGTATGCGGGTTTTTGGTGTGCACGTCGGCGTGCTGTAGGTTCGTTTTGTGGGGAGGCTGCGATTTTGGGTACGAGGCGTTTCCCTGTTTGATATTTGTCTTTGTTTTTTACGATTAGTAAAATTTAGCAAAATATTTAACGCAATTTGTAATAATAACGTAGCCCTTGACTGAAGAAGTTACTTGTAATATATAGATTACTACATTGAAAAATGCTTGACAATGACTACACGCTTCTGGCAAACCGAATTATTGAGAAATATATACCCAATAAGATGTAGTCTGAGGTAACATTCCCTATCCAAATGGGGAAAATTTAACCATACTAAAGTTAAAAACATCCCTCCTTGTGTCATAAATTTTTGGTATGTATAATATTGTCATAAATAGGGAGATGTAAATCGTAAAAACGAAGCATTCATCATCCGAATTGTTTAGTTTTAATTAACTGAAGGCTCCCTAGGATAAATAGTAACCCACCAACTGACGCAAAACACGGGATTAATCCATATAAGAATAATCATCCAGATAGCGCATGTATTATATAAATGTGCAGTTATAATATCTGGCCTTCTCTCTTCTGCCTCTCGTATTCCTGGAGATAGACTCAAACAAGAAGTTCCTTTCTCTTTCCATAACAAGATAAAAAACAACTCTGTCGACATAGGGGTGCAAACCAATTTGTTCCTCCCATGGGAAATACATAAACCCAACTATCAACTATTGTCTAAAAACTAAACTAAACTGCATTTTTTTATTAAACTTGTCATTTTCCCCCCAAAATACCTAATGTAAAATTATGTTCAATAAAAAGGAAAGGGAGGAGAGGAAGGGCTTTATTACAAAAGTTAATTGTTCTTTGGTCCACTGTATCTTCTTTTCTATTCTCCTTTGCACTCTCTTTATCTTAACCCGTTCTCGTATCCTTTCCTATAATCTTTCTTCTTTCAATACTTTCCCCTTTCCTATCTCCTGTATATCCGTTCTATCTAGCCTATTTTATGTTTAAATTGAATCAATGGTTTTCAGAATAACTAAATATAACATGGGCGTTCTTTCAAAACGTTAGGTTTCCCGGAAAAAGGGTGTAACGAACATTTTATGGAAAGTATACGATCATTTCATAAAGTTTATGATTTATTTCAATATAATGGTCAAAAAAAAACCCTAAGAAGTAGATCTAACAGAAAGGCACAGTTCAAACAACACGCAGCCTCCCAAAGACACACACGAACAACTCTTGCACACCATACACAAACATGAACACAAAAGGACAAAACATACAAATACAGGATCACAGTGGGGCACCGCCTTGAACGTCATGGCAAAACCTCCACTGAGCTTAAACCGTTTATGGTGCACCTAACCTCACTCTACCCCCACCAAAGTCAAAGTCAAGAGCGGAGAACCAAAAGGGGCGGGGGGGGTCTACAGGCAGCGGCTTAAAGAAAGACAAGCCCGTATCTGGCAGAGAACGAAGGAGTGCAAAGCAAACTATGTCCCAAGCAGTCAACTAAGTAGAGCAGAACGAGCCAAGAGAAACCAGAAGAAACAGAGACTATTTGAGATCAAGAACAGACTGAAAAAAGAAATTATTAGCATGGCAGAGAAAAAATAACGTGTGCAGGCGAAAATAAGAGTTTAGCTCCCCATTGGTGTTATGGGCCCAATTGACCGTTCCAGAGGCTGGGTGCCGCCACAACTGTGTTCCTTTGTAGGGATAAAACAAACAACACAATACAAAACACACGTTTTTTTTTGTGTATTAAACGGCCTGCAGAAGCCCTTTGGGATATGTTTGTTAAAGACCCTCGAAAGTCTAGTCAGGTTCACAAAACATATCCCAAGGAGGGCTTCTGCCAAGGCGTTTAACACAACACAAAACAAACGTGTATGTCCTATTAAAACGTAAAACGACACGAACTGCCTGACGCCTCAAACGGGCAGCCCGAACGCCTCAGAAGCCATTGGATATGTTTGGACCCCTCGAAAGACCGAAACTACACCTGGCAGAAGCCCTTGATTAGGTTTTGACCTCGAACCAGGGCGATGTCACAAACATTATCCCAAGGCTTCTGCAGGGCGTTAATACACAACCAAACGGTTGTCGCAATCTTTCTTTGCAAACATAAAAAAACATTACAAAAAAACCAAAAAAAAACAAGTACAACACGACGACTAAAATAAATGCATTGAATTTTGCTTTCCCATTATGGTGAGATGATGATATGTGATGATGGATGTATGTGATGACTTGACTTTATTGACTTGAAACGATTTATCCGAGGATGATATTTTTTATATGAGATGGAAATATATATACGATGTGAGACGGATTTTCTTGCGAGATGACCGCTTCCGGTATTATTTTTTTTTTCCTTTCTTTTCCGGTAACAAATATATATAGACGAAATATATTATTTTCTTTTTGTTTTATCTCGATTTCCGGGATTTATTCAGAACCGTAGGACAATTTTTTAAAATTTTTATTATATTTACTAACCCCAAATTATTCTTTGTTGTTTTCTTGGAAAAACGCTACGGTAAACCATTTTATAGAAAAAAAAAAATATCCATAAAAATCGGGGGCACTACACATACATAACACGACACCAACAAAAACACAAAATTGGACAAAATAAGGGCTATAACGACACATAACACTACTAAAAAAAAAAGCGTGAAGGGGGGGGTGAGGAATTTTGACCGGTATTTTTGGCGATGTAGCTTCCTTACTCAATTTTCCTACAATTTTTTTAGGTACATTCCCCACCCACGTATACATATACAACCACCACAATAATTTTGCATTAAAACTCACCTGAGCTAACCCCCCCGGCACTGAACCAACCTTTGTAAATCACACAACCAAATCCACCCATGATTACCCACACCACAACCCACACACAACTAAACACCCACAAACCCAAAAAACACCCCCACCACACACACCCCAAACACCCCCCACATACCCACCCCAATCCACCCCCTCTCCCCATCCCCCCCCCACACAACCCACCCACTACCCCACACCCCCCCCCACTACCCCCCCCACCCCCCACCCCAAACCCTCCCCCCCCCCCCCCACCCCCCCCCCCCCCCCCCCCACCCCCAACCCCAACACACAACCCACCCCACCCCAACCTCGTTCCCCCCACCATAATCCCCCCCCCACTAATCCCACCCCCACACAACCCCACACCCAATTACAACACCCCCCCCTTTAAAAAAACACCTTACCGAGCAATTAATTGTTGATTACACGGTACACAACACAAAAAACACACACCCCCTCGTCGTCACCGGCCTAGTATACTGATTGCCGCTGGGTCCTCTTCCACCGACGTGCACTCGAAACGCCAATCACGCCCCTCGGCGAGGCTGTTTTAACTTATATGAAATCTTTCTTGCTGACTGGCGAGACGCACAAATCAGTGAAAAGAAAAGAAGGTTTAAGGATAAAAAAAAAATAAAACAAAAAATTTACGACTGATACAAAACAAAAAATCATTAAATAGACAAATATACCTACTAAAAAAACGCGGGCAATAGCACAAGTATACACGCGATAACTTATTATTCAGTTATTTTACACTAACTGAAACAGACACTTTGTAAAGGGATTAAACTCTAAGAAAGCCTAAAGCGTACAATGATGGGGGCAGTACGTTTGGGGATGGAAACTGATGACTGTTAAACATACTATGGATGGCATTGTAGTCTATAATGCTACAAGAGAGTTTTATATGAAAGAAACAAGATGCAGATGCCAAATATCAGTCGCGCAGAAATACAACATACGTCCCTGGAAAACATTTCAAAAATAAAATCATGTATAACATCACGTGAATTGCCTTGTTTTGCACACGATAGAGTTTTCTCCCGTGTTATACATGGGCGGATCCAGTGACTAAAGTATTTTTGTGCAAGAATGATGTTGATCGTATTGTCCTCTTGTGTAGGCTTTGTGTGTGTCCTTTGTTGTTCGTTTTGTTCTAATTGTGTTGGCTGTGTGTGTGTGTGTGGTGCACGCAGATTTGTTTCTGTATTGTTATGAAAGAGTCTTTATGTTGAGCCTTTCTCCAATACCGCAATGCCAGAATATATAATGGCATTAATAATAACATCACGCTATCTGGATGAATCTTAATATGGATGGATAATCCATTTTTTGTCATTTGGTGGGTACTATTTACCCTAGGGACGTTCAGTTAATTAAACTAACAATTCGGATACTGATCTTCATTTTTAGATTTACATCTCTCATTTATGACAATATATACATAGGCAAAAATTTATGACAAGTAGAGGATGAATTCAATTTTAGTATTGTAAATTCTCCCATTTGGATGTGATGTACCCAGGCTACAACTATGGGGTTAATACTATTTCTCAATTCGGTTTGCCAGAGCCGTGTAGTCATGTCAAATGTCAAGCATTCAATAACGTATTCAATAGATTACAATAAACTCATCAGCACTGCTACCGTTATTACAAATAGCGTAACTATTTTGCTAAATTTTATTATCGTAATTCTGATTTAGTTTTAAAATTCAATAGTAATTAAAGACCCTTCTGCGAGAAGGTATTCCTATCAAACCCGCGTTTTTTGTGGGGATTTGGATTACAAACTTCGTAAGGATATTGGGTCATGGTAAATTTCATTTTTCCTCCAAATGTAATTGGTAAAATTTATAAAAACGTTTTTAAAATTAAAAGAGGTTACGACTCCATACTGTTTTAGAGACCTAACCGCATGTTTAGTGTTCAACCCGTTTACAGTTTTGATACTATGCTTACCCTCATTTGATGTTCTGACGGGGAAAGAGGGGGGAGTACTCTATGATAAGCATTTTTAAAACCCAACCAGGACAAACTGTTTTGGGATATTTGCTTCTTGGCCTTCGTCGGGCCCTTAAGGGTGTTTCTTCTTGTTGCCTGCCTTCTTGAAAAGGCACTGATACATACGGTTTTTGTTTCTTACAAGGTTTGCTTTTTATATATTTAGACACGAGCTTTTGGTTTTACATGCCATGTGCCTTTTTTGTTCTATTACATGTGTATGAGATTCACACCCTGGAGGGGATTACTTTATTTATACCACTGTCCCGTGTCTTTGGGAAACATAGTGGGGGTACGATGCGGTTGGTGCGTGCACCATTAATCGGTTATTTAAGTTAAGCTTCCCCAGTGGTGTTTTTGCCACTGACACGTTCCATTGCGGTACTCCTCCACTGTGTTCCTTTGTTTGTTCGTTTTGTCCTGATGTGTTGGCCTTGTGTGTGTGTTTGGTGTTCCTTTGTTTGGTTTTCGTATTTGTCCCCTAATGTTGTTGGCCGTGTGTTTGTGGTGCCCGCGTTATGCTGCGTTGCTGTGGGTTTCAGTTTTGAGGAGGCCCTGCGTTTTTGCGGCGTGGCATTCCCTGTTTGATATGTGTCTTTGTTTTTTTTGTGTGTGCGCGTGTATGTGTGTTTAATCCTTTGTGTGTTTCGGTTTTGTCCTCGTGTGTTGGCTTTTGTGGGTGTGAGCAACGAGTATGTGTGTGTGTTTGTGGTGTAGCAGTCTGAAAGAGAAAGGAAAGTGAGATGGTAACGAGAGTATTTGAGGCAGAAGGTAACGAAACAGGAGTTAGTACCCTCACACAGAGGCCAAGTAGAGGAATTTGCGTCCCATGTGAACAGAGTCCAAGACTCAGTATAAGAAATGATACTTTTTGAAAGAGACAATTTGCCTGAAAAAAATGTTATTGTTCCGATGAACTTTTCAGAAAACCTGGACATGTAAGGCTTTGAATGAATCCAGTCAGCCTACTGAACCTGACAAATTTACCGGCTTTATCCATTTGTCATCCATTAATCGACCGACAGGATCCCAAGAGCTGGCAGAACAAGAGTTATGTTTTTTTCGTTAGTCTCGGATGGAACAATCACACTCCTCCAACACTGTCCTTGACCTTTCTCCGGGACTATCCAGCAGGACAAGTAAAACTAATCTGTCCAAAGACCGTGTCTGGGGGGCGTCCACTACAGGACAGATTAGTCCCACTTCGCAGTATAGAACAAGTTTCACATTTTCTATGAAGTAGCCCAACCAAAAAGATCTCACATGGCAACAGCTCAAAATGGCATTATTTCGAATCGGTGCCACGGAAACGGCCCAGTGATGGTCTTGGTGGGTAACCAAGAGGATGGCCGTGAAAGCTGTAAAACACAGAAAAAAGCAAACCATTCCAGAAGCGCCAGACTTCTTGCGAGGCACAATCAGAAAAATGCATCTGCAATAATGTAACGTTCTTTTTTCGTTGGTAAGGACGAATGTCAAGAAAAGGCAACTTGAACTACACAAGAGGGAATGAAAGAATTAGTGGGACTTGAAAGTTCATGCAGTTACGGGACATGGGAACTCGGAAGTACAGTCGAGAAAACCAGTTGTTTACTGTAATGTGTTGTCTCTCAGAACAGTTAATTTTGGCAGTTCATGGAGAAGGGATACAGTAAGCCAAAAGCTGACGTCTCTAGCAAAACAGCAGAAAGTGCAAGTGATGAAAGTACTGAGAGTATTGTTGAGGAATCAACAAATGAGAAACTCAGGAAGTCTATCGCCCTGTGTGTAAATGAGTATGTAGCTGCAAAGTATGGTGGAAAATGGTATGTGGTAAAGTCACGGATGTAGATGAAGACGATATGGAGGTGAAATATCTTTTATGGAGAATAGGAAGAGTATGTATCAGTGGCCACGTCGCCCTGACATTATCTGGATGAAATGTTCTGAAATTATCAAGAAAATAACAGAACCAGTTCCTACAGGAAAAACTAAGAGATTGTTCAAACTTTCAGATGAAGACAAAGCAGAGATTGAACGTACTATTATGATCATAGTCAGAAGTAAAATTGTGGTGAAATGTTCGTTACGTTTATGTGACTGTTTAGATCAGGCATGCTTAATAAGATTATTGGGGGTTTAAAGAGTGCTAGAAAATATATAAACTTTTGCAGATAGGTACGATTGTTAACAAGTATGTGTATGTTCATAATTTCCATGTCACGATCAATGTTTGAATAAAGAAGAAGTTTTGGGAACGGATATTTCAGACGTAAATGCATATTGAAAATTGACTTTTTAAATCTGTTAAAGAGTTAATTTATTTTTTGTAATGTGTTTTCCTGATTATTAAACTTAATAAAAGACATAGTTAGTTTTTGGTCCCTTCGAATGTTTTTCCAGGTTTTTGGTTTAAGTTTTTTTTTTGCATAAAAGAATGTTTAAAGAATAACCTGAACAATGTGTTTAGTTTCATATGGTGAATTTTGGTACATCCTTATAAAAAAGGGGGTCATGGTAAACAATAATAACAGTTTTTTTTTTGCTGCACGCTTTGAAGTGGGGCTGTTTCCCTTCCTCTGAGTATTTTGGTTTGTATAATTCCATTTGTTTTTTTCTTGTTTCCAAATTGAGACCTTTGTGCCCGTTTTGGTTTTTATACTTTTTAAAACCATTTTTATGTTAGGTGGTTCCCACCTCAAATTATTCATGAAAAATTTTCCTTGGAACTTTGACCAAACTTTTGAAACAAAAAGAGTAAAATGGGAAGTGTTCCCTCAGGCACAAAGCAGGGGTTAACTTTTTATTGTTTAATGGTCAACAACAAAAAATCCTTTCTTTGTAAAATTTTTCCCTTCCTTCCAATAAAAAAATAATCTATCAGTCCAACAAAAAGGAGTAAAAAATGGGAGTCCCCCCTCAGTCACGAGGCAAAAGCAGGGTACTTTTATTGTCACAAAAAAATCTCCCCTTGTAAAATTGGTGCCCTGTCCTTCATAAAAAATTATCCTATTCATACCCCTATTCTTCCCTTTTAGTGTAACGTTCCAATTTAATTCTTAAACAACTTTTGAAAAACTTTAAGTTTTTTTAAGAAACACCCAATAGTTTTTTGCCCCCCCTGTTTTTTTTTTCAACCTACATCTTGCTGGGACTTTTCTCCTTTTTTTTCCACGTTTTGTCTTTTTTTCTAGTTTAACTTAAATGAACACCTAATAACATGTTGACAACAAATGGTAATTTTGGACAGATTCCAATATACTTTTACTGGAAAAATCCACATGATAATTTGAATCCTAAATAAAAGACCAAGTGGAACAAACCACCCTCCTTTTTTTTTCAAAACATTTAATGTTGGAGTAACCCGGTATTTTCGTTTCTTTCTTTTCTGGGGACGAAAAAAAAAATGGTTTACATAGAAGAAACTACTTTTTTCCACGTGAAGAACTTTTGAAAGTTAAATAATTGTTTTTCTTTGATGTAACACACCTGTTATTTCCTGTTGTTTTACATATTTTGTTTTACAAAGTTTTAGTTAAACATTTTTTTTAATGAATAAAAATTTACTAAATAAAACTTTAATTTTTTCCCCTTTTGTCTTTTTATTACAACTTAAATGTGGCATCTAAGAAGAATCTGTAAAAGATCTTTGTGTCCCCCTGGGTAAATTTTTCCCAAATGTCATTTTTGGGGTAAAATTTACTAAAACGTTTTATTAAAAGAGGTACACCCCCCTGTTGGGTTTGAAAAGAACATAACCGCATTGTTTTTTTGGGGTGTTTTCCACACCCCGTTTACAGTTTGGACACTACGGCCTTTCCCTCCTTTTTGATTGGTGGTCCCTGACGGCAGAGGGGGGAGGATTCCTTGTGATAAGGCCTCAGTGTTTTTTAAAAAATCCCTACCAGGAACCTGAACTGTTTTGATATCTGTTTGTCTGGCCTGTTGTGTTGTTTGTTTTTTCGGTCGGGGCCCTTACGGTGGTTTTTTGTTCTCCCCTTGTTTTTTTTTTTTTGCTCTCTCTTGGTTTGGCTTTTCTGTCCTTCTGTGAAAAAGGCCCCAATTGAGTTACATGCGGTTTTTTTGGTTTTCTAAAAAAGGTTTTGCTTTTTTTTTTATATTATTTTAAATACACGAAAGGCCCATTTTTTGTGTTTACCCCTTTTTTGGTGTTCCCAATACGGTGTGTTCGAGATTTCCCTGGAGGGGATTTACTTTTAATTTACAAACCAACGTCCCCCCCCCCCCGTTGTGTCTTTTGAAACATGGTTGGGGGGGGTAAGATTTGAGGTTTTGGGGTTTGCCGCACCATAAACCGGTTTTTTTTTTATAAGCTCCCCCAGTTGTTTTTTTTGTGTTTTTTTTTTCCACTGGACCGTTTCAAGGCGGTGCCCCACTTGTTCCCTTTTGTTTTGTTTTCCGTTTTTGTCCCCTGGTTTGTTTTTTTTTTGGGCTTTTCGTTTGTGTGTTGCGCGTTGTAAAGTGGGGTGGTGGGTTTGTGTGTTTTTGTGGTGTGGCGGGGCGTTTCCCTGGCGTGGCTGGTTGGGTTGGTTCCCGTTTTTGGGGGGAGGGCCTGCGTTTTTTTTTTTTTTTGGGTACGGTGGCCAATTTCCCGTTTGGAAATATTTTGTCCCTTTGGTTTTTTTTTGTTTTTTCCTTTTTTCTGCTTACTGACCAGAGCTGTAAATGCAGACTAATAAAGCTTAAATAATTGAAAAAACAACTATTCAACAGAAAACTGGTTTTAACCCCAATCAAATAATATTAAGTTTTTTGATGACATAAAAAAGTACTTTAAAAGGTAAACGTTTAACATGTTTTTCCCGGTAAGCATTTTGTAAAAACTACCGTAATAATTAAGAGGAAATAAGAACCGAGTCCTTGCTATTAAATTCCTTCCTTGGTTGCATTTTTGCTTTCCCAAACAGGATCTCTTTTGTACAGATTTTTTATAATATATCTCTTTCATTTTAGTGATTGTTTGCTGAAACTAAACCCAATTTGTTTTGGGAGTTCAGTTTTGCGGAAGGAATTATATTAACAACGGTTCCCAACGATACCCCCCCTGTGGGGGTGACATAAGAAATAAAGCCAAATCCCGAAAAAAAGACCCCATGAAAATGTTTAAATTCAAGAGCAAATCACTAAAATGATATTGCCCTTTTTGATTAACAATTACCCACGGATTCAAGGGACCTTCTGCTTTCTTTAACGCATTCATTAAAGAATATTTTTTTTTGCCCCGTTTTGTTTTTAGGTTTTTTGTTGTTTTTTTTTTTTGTTTCCAGCACGGCCGCCTATGGCATATTAAAAACTCTATGAACGTTAAATATTGGGGGGTTTTGAAAACCCCGTCCCAGAAAAAAATATTGTAAATAATATTTTTTCCATTGGTTTTTAAAGCCTTCTTTTTTGTTAAATAGAGGAAAATGAAAAACCATCAATCGGGGGGGGTGGTCTTTTGAAATAACATTTTTAGTTTGTGTGTTTTATAACAGAATAGTCCCCCCCCCCCCCCCTTTGATTCCTCATCCCTGGGTATAATTGATTTTTGAATTTGCTCCGTTGGCCTGGCTCCACGCAAACGAATTAGTCCCCGAAAAATACTACCGTTGTGGGGAAAGTGGAGACCTTTTTCCATCTGAATTGATGAAAGGTCCCATTGGTCCCCCATCCCCCCTGGGGCCCAGACCCCATATCTACTTGGCGACAAAGGACAGAGGGAGGAATATCCGTGGGGTACACCCTTGGGTGATGACCGCCCCCATTCACATACATAGCCCTGTTTACCCCAAGTCCAAAGCTTGGCAAATTAATAACGGTTAAGTTTGTGTATTATTTTTCCCCATGAAAACCGTAAAACTTACAAAATTTCATTAAGGTATGTTCCCCGTAACACACAACAATGGGGTTTTGTTTTTTTTTGTTGAAACAGTTTTGAAATGTTCAAATTTGGGAATGATGCCTCAAACCCAGAATTTTTGGGGATTTTGAAACACCCCCAAGTGGGGTGTTTTTTTAACAACTGGTGTGTTGTGCTTCCCATAATGAAAACAATAGTTGCCCAACTGCAAACCAAGCCGAATGTTGAAATGCCAAATTTTTTAAAACTGTTTTTTGGGCATTTGTTCGCGGTCTGGGGTTCCTAAGGGAAAATCTTAAACTTTTCAGATTAAATTATATTGGTAAAATCCCTGGTCCCCCTGCCTGTCTGGCCAACATCAAAGCCAAAAAAAAATACAAGTTGTTTTTTTATATATTTTGTCCTTTTCAACAATTCACGCAAAAATTAACAGTGTGTTAAGGTAATGTAGGGTGGTCCCACTAATAGAGGAAACCTGCCCTTTTTTGAAGAGTATTTTCCAATCCCCACCTCGTCCTACCGAATAAACCACTTTTATAGACTTTTACTCCAATTCCCCTTAACATGGGGGTCGTTTTTAAGCCCTACTGGGGAAACCGAATTGTTTTTTGCCTTAATTTTTTCCTTTTTTTTTCTAGTAAAAGATTTTTTACTTTCTTTTTTCAAGTCCTTTTGTTATGATTTTCTTGTTACAAAAAGGGAAAAAAAAAATGAAAAAATCTTATACGCGGATTTCTTGGTGTTCACTACTACTTAACTAACTTTTTTAAACGGATGGGGATATGAGTTTGGGTGACACATCCCTTTTACAAACTATAAGATTTTTAACTGCGCGGTTGAACAAAAGTTTTTCTCTTATTTTTTGCTTTCACTCTTAGATTATTAATCTTGGTTTTTTTTGAAGAAAGTTTTAGGTTGGGGTGTTTTTTTTGTTACGTCCCCCTTCTCTTAAAGTTTATATTGTAGGTTTAAAATGGGAGAAGCAAAAAAATTCAAAACCCAGAAAAACACAAGCAAAAACAACACCAGCACAATTCGCACCGACCTTAGTTTTTTTCCAACGGTTTGAAAGTAATGAATTCCCTTTTCCTCATAATCCGTTTTTTAACTTGACAAACCTTAAGAAACAAATGAATGTTTTGAAAAGTTTTATTTTTTTGTGTTTTTAATATAAACTGTTTTTTTACCCAAATAATTTTTTTGATTTTTGTTTTTTTTTCTTTTTATTGACCCATGATAATGGTAAAAAAATTGCAGTTCCTCCCCCTCACTGCAAACGTTTTTTGGATAGTGGGCTAATTTACTTTGAAATTTGTCCCTCTTCTCTACTGTGTGAGCTTGGAGGAGATCCATATCCGTTATACGAAATTTTAAAAAAAAACGGCACGGTAAAAAAAGTTTTTTAAAAAAAATTGCAAAATTGAAAAAACACGGTTCCTTTAGAATTACCAACCAAGGTATTTTGTAAACTTTACTATTATGAAAAACCTTTTAAACATATAAATTTCCAGAATATTCAAATTTTGATCATTTCATTTCAAAAGTGTCATCCAACCATCAAAAATTTAAAAATTTATGAAAATCACTTTTCTGATAAAGCAAATATTTTTCGAAAATCCTCTTCAAAAAAAAGTTGGTAATTTTTTCAATATATATCAAAACCAAAGACGTAAAAATTTGGTCTGTGCTTCCTTGTTTTGGCGCTCGGCATTAAGAAAGGATGGGCCCCTAGGACTGGTAAAACCCCCGGTGTCAGTAAAATTGACTGGCGGGGTATCATTCAGTTCTACGGCGTGATATTTTTAGTGAGGCAGCACTATAAAATTAAACTTGGGATACAAAAACAAGTAGACACCGTCGTTTTTTTTAAAATGAAAAAAAGTTGAAAAAGCGTTAAAAAAAACCCCAACACCACAGACCCCCCACTTTTCCCGAATAAAGGACATCTCGTGATAGATAATTCTTGATTTTTTCCTGTTTTTTTCCCGATCAAGAGCTGTAAATTTGTGTGGTAAAGTCGAAAAAAAAACAAGTATATAGAAAGTTACATAATTTTTACTTCCCCCAGCTTGCTTGGGGGTTTTGGTTTTTCTACCCCGAAAACCCGCTCGTGATGAAATAATGCACGGGGGGGCACCTGGGGGCTTCCCCTTTACCCTCAAAAAAATGGGAAAGTCCGTCATATGACCAATAATTGTGTCGGTGCGACGTTAAAACCAACCCACCATACAACTGATTCTTGTGAGATGCGTTGTAACCAGAAAATGTTCAAAATTTTTCACCGTCAAAACAGCGAACCGGAACGGAGACTCATTTTTAATGACTTGTTGTAAAAATGACTTCGGCGGCAGAGCCCCCAAAAATGAAAGTAACTTGAGCCGCGCCATGAGGAAAACCAACATATTTGGCTTTGCGACCAGCGTGAATCCAGACCAGCCGCGCATCCGCGCAGTTTGGTCAGATTCGATGCTTTTTGGTAACGTTTTTCTCAGTAGGTTTGAAAGCGAACAGCATGTATGCGCAGGCTGGTTTGGATTCATGCTGGATGCAAACGTACTATGTTGGGTTTTCTCATGGGCGGCTCATATAGTTTACATAGCCCGAAAATAGTCAAAACTTGAATGAAATACAATTTACACAACACCCACAGTTCCATTACAGGACCTGACTCAGCTTGTGTTATACACTTAAGTAAAACTGTTAACAAATGTTAAGGAGGATAACATTAAATCACTATCCACTTGCTTCAATACAACATATCATGTATTTTTTAACAGACTATCTAGGATCAGTTCATAATTACAGTAAAATAAATGTGTTTTTATTGTAATCGTACCCGGTCTTTTCATGGATGGCTCCTTAGAAATTTACACTGTAAAAACCTGATCTCTGAATTATATCATTGGATGGCATTTACTTCCTTGTAAACCTGCACGTAATAAACTGATGGTAGAGACGTAATTCAATAGAAAGATTTATTCGTTCAATTACTTTTAATGATGTTGAAAATATTTGCTATATTTTGTAACGATGTTTGAATTATTCATGTAATTAATACGTTATTGTTTTTTTTGTTTTAAAATTTTCATAACCCTTGGTAGTGTCACTGTAGCTGTAAACTTCCGTATTTCAATGTTCTTGATTGTTAAAATGTTATGAAAATGTCACTTTGGAAAGGAGATGTACACGTTTTTTGCTGTTTTTTTTTGATATTTTGAAGGCGTCCAGGTTTCGACGGATTTTTTCAGTATTGACGGCCACCACCTTTTGACGGGCGTTAGTATTGTCATGTAGAAAATCAATTGTTTTTTTAATGCTCTTTTGAAAGGTATAACCTTGACGGTTGACGGCACCAGTGAAGTTTGACGACTAGAGACCTTTCCCCTGATGACCTACGGGGGTTCCCAACCCGTTTTTCCCCCTTTTTGGGGGGGGAAAAAAAAAAGAACTTGACGGCAATTCGCTTTATTTATTTGCCTTTTTGCGAAATAAAAATTTTCCCCAAATGAATGTCCCGCCGAAAAGTTTCAAATATGCGCTGCCCCAATCAGCGCGCACAGGCGGCCCCTCCCGTTAGCAAAGAATCGGACGCGTCCGATTATCTTGTACAATTCGCCGTCATGCGAGATAGATCCGTCAAAGGTCCACACAAAAAAGGATCCCCACAAGGGTTCCCAGCTTTGTAACGGCCCCGTCCTTTTGGGGAATTTTTAAAATTTAATCGGTAGTTTGCTGTTGTTGGGGAAATTCTCACAGGTCGGCATGGAAGGAACAGCTTTTTTCAAAAGTTTTGACAGAAAAATAAGCAACCAGAGTTTTAACGTTGTAACATTATTGAACGAGATTGTTATTGGCAGAACTCTTTTTTTTGATGAAGGGGAAATATCAGATACGAATCTTTTCCGGGAATTTGTTTTTTTGAAACTAATTTCAATTTTAACGCATTTTCCCCCGATCATAACAAATCTTGAGGGAATTCATGTTTTCCCTTTTG
>NW_026460428.1:0-27953 GCF_021730395.1 Mercenaria mercenaria | reverse complement strand
CCTTTAAATTCAAATTTTATCTGCTTAAAAATTTTTAACGGTGTTTTTTCATTTATAAAATTTATTTATTTTTTCTTTCTAATTCTTAGTTTTTTTTGTTTAATCTTTTCATTCTTGCCAAGTCATTTTCTTTCCATTACAATTTGCTTAAGGAGTAAAGGCGAAATCACTCTTTTATTATGAAAACCTTTTTTTCTTGATTAGTATTTAAATTTATTCTGTCTGTACGATCTGATGTATATTTTTCAGGGCCCTTTACCGTCCATTACTGGTTAGGAAACACCTGAACATTGACAGTGTCATATTTATCTTTATTTTCACAGTCTATTAGGGTTAATGCGAATAAATTTGGGAAATTTTGTAGGTTTTGACGGAAAATTTTAAAAATCTTTTTTTTTCCCTGAGGGCCCAACGGGCAAGCCTAAAGAAAAAGGTTTAAGTTTGAAAACCTACTTTGCTTCAGGAAGGCGTAAAAAGGCAATTTTTTTCCCTTTTGTTTCTATCGTGCAAAAAACGTTTGCATGATAGACGGGGTAACCTCGGCACTTTTAACAGCTCCTTTTGAAAATTTTTTCCCTACTTTAAAACATTGGTTTTGCAATCAATAAAATTTTCAGCTTGCGCTTTTCTGATGGTCTACAAAAGGGGTTTTTTTTAAAGGGAAACGGCCCGATACTGCGCGTCTGCATTTCCATTATTTTGAATAAAGTTATTCAAAAGTTAAAAGCCTAAATTTGTTAAACTTCAGCATAGGCTTTACAAAAAAAGAAAACACGCGTGTTAAAATTTGGAGTGCAAATTTTAAACGAATACGCAAAACAATATTGAAAGAACACACACACACACACACACACCCACACGCACACCCGACCCCCCCCACCGCCGCCCCCCCCCCCCCACACCAAGCGCGCACAAAATCACCCCCCCGTCTTTCGGCGTGCTTTGACAATCATTTTCGTATCAAAAATTTAAATTTAGAATTTTAAAATTTTTATCAAAGTTTTTGTTTTAGTGTAAATGAACAATGCAAACCCTGGCAAAAAAAAGCACCCGGGTAATCTTGTATTGTTAAAGTGTCAAAAAACTTCAGCAGGTTTTCGTTTATGGTCCCTTTTCTGGCCAAAATGTGCCGCCAAAATTGAAAAAAACAGTTATTATTTTTGCCAATTTTTTTACCTGATGTCAATAAAAGCAAATCAAAGTATTTTTCTTCATTGTTTTTTTTTACATTTTTGAAAAAAAATTGAAAAAGGGTCTCAAAAAACGAAAAAACCAAAAAAAAACCCAAACTCAAAACAATGTTTTTACAAATTTGGAATTTCTTAATATAACAATTAAAAGTAATGTTTTGCTTTCGCTTTTTTGTTAGGAATTCCGAACCTCAAGCTTACTGTGTTAGATTTTAAGGGGAGGGCAAAAGGAAAATTGCCCAAATTTGAAAAAAATTTCGACTAAAAAACAACCTGAAGATGTTCTAAATAAATGACTTTTATATCTGTTTGCTAGATTGTACTTTGAAATTTTTAAAAAACCTTTTTCCCGGGTTTTATTTTTTAATTTTATTTTTAAACCAGTAATCAGAATTTTTTTACAAAACTTGAACCTAAATGGAAAGCTTATCGAAACCCCTTTATACAGGTTTAAACAATTGTTTATAAAAGAAAAATTTTTAGTGAACCCCGTTTGTTTACCATTCCGCCAGTAAAACCAGTGCAAGAAAAAGTAATCTATCTATTTTAAAATTCCAGCAGAGAAACAGAAATGCATCGAAAGCCCTGAATGATTTCATTATTTTCTCATATTTCAGATGTTTTTCTCAACTTTGACGCATATATTGGTAGTAGAGATTTTTTTTTTCTGCAGTAACTTTAAAAACATATTTAAAAAAGTAGGTTGGGGTGGGGGGATTTTACCCCATTGATAAAATAACTTAAATTCCAGTTATACATCAGTTTTTATGTGAGGAAATTTTAGTCTAAATGATGGAAATAATTTTGAAAAATTTGATTCCTCATTTTTGGTCAAAGTCATTTAAAATTAAACTGAAAAATATTTCATTTTTGTTTTATGATCTTCATTTTAAAAGTCCGACCAAAAGAAAAAATTTCCCTTTCCCCATTTTCTGCCCTGGTTTTTAACAAAAGCAGTACCCACCTTTTGGAGGTTTTTAGAATGAAAGAAAAAGTTTACCCCTAATATTTTTTGAGGATAACCGTTGACTGATGGTCCCACCCAAAATCGGAGCCCCCTCTAACCTAAAAACCAGACATTTACGAGGGTACATGAGACAACTACCCGAAAAAATGATAAAAAATAAAACCACTCGGTCCCAAACATTTGGGGTTTGAAATGGAATGACATCTCAGTAGAAAGGGGCCAAATTTTTCTCATCAGTAGAATAATTAAAAAATCAATTTTAAAAAGACTAGCTGTAAATTTAAAACCCCCCACCCTTCTTTTTAAATTGTCCCAATTAAGTTTAAAAAAAAAATATAATGACTCTGAACCGACCTTTTCCAAATCTATGTGAGTTACATAAGAATATAAATACCAAAATTTATATCATTGAAATTGCTCCCAATAAATTTTAAAGTGTCATGAAAAATACAAACAGTATACTCTGTGTTTAATAAAATCGGATTATATTGGAAAAAACGTGAAAAAATACTTTCCAAAAAATTAGTAACATGTAAAAGACAATATAAAAAGTGGTATGAAACAAAAAAGTGAAAAAAAAATCCCCAAAACGTCCATAAAAACACTGTAAAATAAAATCCATTTTAAATTCATTCATCTAATAAGGTAATATATTTTTGTAAGACTTTCACACAATTTTTATTTCCTCACATAAGCCCTGTGCCTTTATTTATTTTAACTTAACACAGTATGAGATGAAATGGGCCACAATTTTGATTATTTCTTGATATGGCATGTTTTCCCCTTTTCTATGTAAGTCCGGGTCCCTTTTAAATTTTTTTAAAATTTAAATTTGAAAAAAAGGGAATAGGCACAATGTTTGATTTTTAGGCTATGGTATGCTTCCCAAAAGTTTTAAGTCCTGTGTGCCAAAGTTTTAAATTATACAAATAGATTTTAATAAAGGAAACAAATTTTCAATCGAAATGAATCCCAAAAAAAATCCATTTGAATCCCCAAAGGTGAAGGGATTTTTATTTACCAATCAGCCACTAATTAAACCTTAAAGAAAATAAATCCGTTCGAATACCTTAGGCTAAAGGGATTTTTATTCCCATGCGCCCTAATTAAAATTCCATGCAAAGAATAATGAAATGAATAATTACACATTATAATCCGGTGTTTTATTAGAAACATTTTAAATCAGAAGGATTAACTTAACCCCAAAAACAAAAAACACTTCAAAATTTTTAAAAACTATTGTGTACCATGTTGGTATGGTTTGTAGGGGGGGCCCGTTCCTTGAATTCCCTTACTTGTTATGGTACTGTCAGGGGATTTGGAATTTTGCTGGTCCCCTTTTCTTTTTTGCTTTAGATTATTTTCCTCAGATTAACCAGTTTGAACGGGCATTTTTTTTTCGAAAAGGTTTCAACTGTCTGATGCACTATAATGTACCGATTTCGGGATTTTGTTCATTAAGGGGCCCCAATTATGTCAGTTTTATATGATCCATAGGACGGCCAAAACTGTGTATCCTTTAATGGTACCCGGGTTTGTTTTTCGGTCTTTTTTGGAATGCACATTTTCAAAAAATTTTGTATGAAATGGACGTATTCCTTCATTTTTCCCAGTGATATTTGAGATGAAATTTTAAATATGTTTTTTTGAAAATTCCTAAAGTGCTCCAGTAATTAAATCATGACAATATAAAAAAGTTCCTTAAAAAAGTACTCTAGCACTATCAAAAAAAAGCGTGGTCCTTTGCACTGACAATTACTTCGGGGAAAACCCCCATCAATCAGATTAAACAGGTCAAATTTACCCAAATAATTCCGACATTTGGTAAATTTCCCACTCCCTTATCTCTGGGGGGTTTTCTTTTTTGTTCAACCCCACTGTATCACAATTCCAAAATCTGGGTCAGCTCTCTTAAATTTTGGTCATTTGACAGGTGCCCAATTTAAACGGTTAAACTGTTTGAGACAACCAAAAGTTGATGTTTGCGCTGCACCCTGGATAATGAACTTTTTCCCCAGTTAAAATTTACGTTTTGTTCAACACCTCCTGTTATTGTCCCCAAAAGTAAGCTTTTTTCCACTTTGACACCATTTAAACCAGACTATTATGGAATCGAAGCCGATGAACGCGATTTGGGAAAAGTATTTCCCCTGTCTGTTTTAACCCAGAAAAGGTATTGAAACAACCTATCAACTTATGACTGCAGCTGCATGAGCACAAAAAGCCCAAAAACCCCTATTTTGAGCCTTTACTCGTAATATGACGGGCCTATTCTGATTCCAATATCAGTTTTTATCAAATAAGGGAAACCCCGCTTTGAACTGTGCAAAATCTGACCAGGAATCGTTTTTCTTAAAAAAGTCGACCCCCCCTTACTGAAATTTTAAAGTATTGTTTCCATCATAGCACTGACACCCTTGGTTCACATGGGTTCTGGACAGGCTATCAGCTTGATTCTTTTTCCCATTTCGATGTTCGTTTTTAAATTTTATACTGTAAAAACCCAGCCCGCGCCATTTGATCAGTAGGGGATTTAAAAACGACAAAAAACCCAAAACTGGAACATCGTCTAATAAAAATTCCTTCCTAACGAAAGTGTAAAAACTGATTAAAAATGTCATACACCAACAGCCCCTTCTTGTGGCACAATAACGTCGCTGTGTTTTGTCAAAAAGATTTACTCGCCCAAACATAATTGGTTTTTTAAATATCCTGACTGTATCTGACCATTGCATTTGCGACAAGCAACCCCCCCACGAGAATTTTACTATCAGATCCCTATAATAAGCCTTCTCTTTTGGGGATGCAAAACATCTTTGCCCGTAAAGCAGATTTTAAAACCAAAAGCACTATTCTGTTCTGGGCCCCAAAAACGCTCCGGCCCCCCCCTGTTTGGATTAAGTGGTGACGCCTAGCACTAAATCCCCTTTATAAAATCTGTAAACTACAAAAACCTATAAAAATTTTGAGTTTAGTTAAATTCCCCGGCCGGGCCCCTCTTTAAAAGCTTTAAATTTCTTTCTTAAGGACGTATTCCCGAATGTCAATTGGTGAGCAATATATTATGCGCCTTTGGAGTAGGTTTCACTTGCCGGTTTTTAAATTTTTAAATTATTTTTCTCCCTCTGGTTTAAAAATTTTCTAACCTAAACAATGCCGATCAAAAGTTTTGCAAAGTACAAATATTCCCTGAAATAAAACATTGTCCTCCATTGTAAGTTCTTAAACACTAAATTTCCTCACCGTAAATGTATGTGAGCCCCGTAAGGCCCCTGGAATGAACGTATTGATTCAGACCGCCCCTGCTGGTGCCAAATGCGCTTTTACGACTCCTTCTTAATCTATTGGGAAAACCCCGACAAAAGTCAAGAACGTAAAATTTTTCCCCCCAAACTTTCTAAACCCAAATGTCAATTTCGGCAAAAGGATAGGGGACATTTTTTACTTAGTCATTTTAAAACCCTTTAAAACCACAACGCACGCACTGCCCGTGGGTCCTTTTCCCTTTCAAAAAATAAAGGGCAGACCTGGACTCTTTCTTTCTTCAAATTTTTCCCCTTTCAAGGTTTTTGTTTAATAATTTTTTTTTTCTTGGGTTCGAAGTTTTGGCACCCCTCTAGGGGTATTTTTACAGGGCGAACATTTCTGGCACTTCAAAGTAGTTCCTAATGAATACGCCCTTAATCTGTGGAGGAACGGAAAAAAATTTTTATGTTTCTCCCCAAAGACACTTCAATGCTTCTTTTTGTGACTCATTTTAGATTTTCAGGGGGTTTGGTTTCAGGGCCTTTAACCACTACTCCATTTGTCATGTCATGTTTTAAAGTTATTTCATTTTTTTGTATTATTGTCCAATATTTCACAGTATTTAAAACAAAAATTTCCTCAATAAAAACTTGTTTAGTTTTTGAAAAAATTCCCAAAATGAAACCCTTTTTAATTTCACTTTTCGGTTTTGAATGTAAGAGGTTTAACTGTCTAAGGGAAATTTAAATCCCCAATTTCTCTTTTGGGGCATTTAGCCACTTCCCCTCAAAAAATTGTTGCGGGTTGTTTTTTCTCTGAAAGGTAAATGATGCCCCAAAGATGAATTAATTTCACCGAAATTTATAGCCCCCCCGGTTTTACTGTTTTGAATTCGTGGAATGTTTTTCCCGCCTTTTGGGGCACCTGATCCCTCAATGGGAATTTTTCAACTGAGTTCTACATATTTTTTCCCTTCAAATTTTAAACCCTTTTTAGCACAAAAATTTGGTAATCATTTTTTGCACAAGAGTCAAAACCCAAACATCCTCTTCATGAAAAGGTGCAATTAATACAGTGTAATTAAAAGTTTGACCCGATGCACAAAAAAAATTCAATTGCCATCTTGGTAATAAACGTCAAAGCCGTCAAACGATTGAAAAGGGGCAATTTACCAAAAAGGTCGCCCCCCTCTGGGATTTATGTATAAAGCAGTAAAAAAAACTAGTCGCACCAGTTCTAGAAAGTTCGCGCGCACAGTTTTTAAAAATAAACAGACAATTAATGGGGAAAAACCATCGTATTAGCACTCCCAAACTTTTTAGTTTAAATTTCAATTCACTGTTATGACCCAATTGGGCCGTTAGGCGTCGAAGCTAGTTTTCCGACTTGACCTTCCTGAAGGGTTTGCCTTAAAATCATCCACAAAGTGACCAAACTGCTGGTCAAAACACTCCACTTTTCTTTGGCCGTGATTTTCTTTCGATCCGAGGTGTTACTTTTTTAAAAATTCAACGGTTCGCGAGATGACAATTTTTTGCCTATGTTTGGGTTCAGATCCCTTTCCAAATTCTTGGTTTTTGTTCTGTTCAAAAAGGTTCCCCGCCCCTGTAAAGTTTCCCAACCCCCCCCCTCTACGTCATCCTGAGTTGAATAGTTGTCAAGCAATTCTTTGCTGATCGTAGTTTTTGGATGTGACCCAATGAACAAACCCCCGGAAACCCCGAAGTCCCTAAAAAGTGCCCAAGGGTTTATCTTTCCCCCCGTTCATTGTTTTCCCTTGGGGGAACCTTTTATTACCAAACCTTTTAACCTCTGCCACATTTCACCCAAAGATTTTTTTTCCCTGTTTTTTTTTCCCGGGTTTTTTAACCAGCCAGTAGGAGGGAAAATGGAGCGATTTTCCGAAATCGCGTCGCCATTGATGATTTATTTTGTCTTTGACAATTCGTCATCCAGGTTTTAAAAGGGATTTTCCCCAGCCTTTACCGGTAAATATTCTTTAAGGCGGAACAAACGTTTACTATTGCCCACTTGCAGCTCAACCCCTAGCTTTAAAAGGGGGAAAAAAAAACTCTCCCGGTATTTGCCATCAAAGATAATTTGCCCCAGGTAGAGGAACCCCGTATTTTTCACGGCCTCTATCTTTTGTTTTGCTGCCCTTTATGTATTGCTGTTTTATACGAAGCTGGTCCCTTTTTTAACTAAATTTTTATCTGATTGTTTTTTTTTGAAAAGTCTTGATTTGTTGTGGTAACTGCGTACAATTCCTTTTTTTGTAAAGCTTTCCTGTTTTATTCTTGCGTGTCCTCACTTAAAGGGCAAGTTATCAATTCGCCGATTTAAGTTTTTATCCAAAAGTTCAACTTCAGCTAAAATTGTTCGTGACTATCCCATCTTCAATTGTGACAGAATTTTTTCTTGTTGCCTTTTTTGGGCCCAGGGTGTCCCCTTTAAATTTTTTCCACAAATATTTTGAAAGAATTATGTCCCAAATTTTTTATAAACACGTGTTTTGCCATTTCCCTCGCTGTCCCCGTGTTGAAAAAAAGTAGTTTTGGGGGTGGGGGTTTTACTCCATTATAAAAAAACTTAAAATTTCCCGTTCTCATCAGTTTTTAGTATGGATAAATAGTCTAAAAAGAGGGAAAAAGTTTTCAAAATTTATAATTCTTCATTCTCTGGGTTTTAAAAGTCCTTTAATTATAACTGAAAAAACATTTCATTTCTTTTTTTCTATGATCTGTCTTTAAAAGCCCGACAAAAGTAAAGAATTCCTTCCCCAGGTTTGCCCTAGGTTATATACAAAGCTGTCCCTTTCCCCATATTTGGAGGTTCATAGAAAATGAAAAAAAAATTTCCCCCCTTTTTTGAGGAAACCGTTCACTGATGGTACCATCCCAAATTCGGCCACCCCTAACTCTAAAAACCCCAGACTGTTTACGTGGTACATGATGAAACTCCGAAAAAATGAAAAAAATGATACACACTCCAGCCCCCAAACTTTTATGAGTGTAATGGTGAATGACTCTCTAGTAGAGAGGCCAAAGTTTCTTCGTAGAATCAATTAATACCAATTTTAAATAAGCTAGTGCTAAATTTACAAAAATTTTTAGCTTTAAAATTTATGGGTGTTGATTTTTCAAAATAATCGTTTTTGTTAAAAAATTACACCACAGAAAACGTCCACTTTCTCAGGGTATGCTTATTTGATCTTTACCAATTTCTTTCCCAATTTTTAAACCCTTGTGGCAATTATGAATAACTTGCATGTTTTTTTTTTTTCTGAAAGGGGGTTAAGTGCATAATTTGCGGGGGATATCGGTAATGCCGACTAAGTTTACAGAAAGTCTAGCGGATATGTCCATTTTTTCCATTTTTTTCCCCGTGATCTTTTTTTTCAGCCAAAAACTCTTTTTCCGAAAATGTATTTAAAATATTTTTTTTTGTCTCATCTTTGTGCATTTAGCTACCAGTTTGTTTTTTTGTTACAGGTCTTAAAGGTCAACAAGGAGACGTAGGCCCGCGAAAATTTATATTTTCTTAGATGAGAAACGTACCGATTTTTTGAAAATTTAGGATAATACGTATGTGTTTTTGGTGTTATTCTGATGTGTTTTCTTTTACGAAAACCAAAGTCTTAAGGTGAGTTGAAAATTTGAAAATACTCTTTCAGTATAAAAAAGAATCTAAAAGTTTGTTTTACATACTCTAAAAAATTGGTTCTTTATACCGTTAACGCAAATTTTAATTTCTCGGGCCCAAATATTACAGTGGAAAGTTAAAAAGAAATAATTCTGAAACCGGGGAAAATATTGAAGAAAACAGGGCTTTAACAACAAAAGGATTATAAAACTCATGAATGTACAACGACAAATTAGGGGTAAAGGTTTTGTTGTATTTGATAAAACACAAAATTGAAAATAGGTGGACCCAAAAAAATCCAGAAACATTTCCATCTTCTGTTAAAAACTGACCCCAAAGTCATTTGACGAATTTAAACTAACGGGGCTTTCAATAACATGGACTATACCTTAATAGTGATTGAAGAGTGGTCAAGTCCAATTAGAAAATTTTTAAAAATGTGGACGGCTAACTTCTTGCAAAGAAAATGACAGATATATGCTGAAAAATGAATGTTTATTTTTTAAAATTTTAAACCCCGGCTTACCGCAATGCCGATACAGCACTTTCCCGGTTCATAAATATTAATAGATATTTTGACAAAACGTGTTAGTCCTTAAACAAGAGCAAACAGTTTTCCCTTAGACAAAATGCAATGAAAAAAACGCTCTCTGTTGGGTAGATTCAAAAACCCTATTTTGCTAAATGAAAATAACCCCACCATAGATGTTTAAAAGGGGAAATTACGATCAGAAAGAAAGTAAAACCCTTTTACCTATTGTAGGAGCAAAACACACTTTTGCCTTGCAAGTTTCTTGATACAAAAACAATATCAAAACAAATATCCCCCTTGGATAAATTTCACAAAAATATTATAAAAACCCAACTCACGTATGAAAGCACAATAACGTGTGTTAATAATGAAAAAAATATAGCACGCCCAAAAATATTTTAAATTCGAAAGAAAGAAACTTTTAGGGGCCCCAAAAAAAAAAATTTTCAGGCGCCCGTTTCCCAGTTGGTTTAACAGTGGGACAACAAATCACATAAGTATATACCTATCAAAAGAAAATGTTAAACAACAAGAAAAACAATAAAAATTTTGTAAGGAACAAATATTTATGAAACATTGAAAAAAGGGGTTTGTTCTTATATTTTCCATTCGTAAAAGGTGAAAACACAAATTATGGTTATGCAAAATGCAAAATTCGGGGATTTTAATTTCGCCAATGATGGTTTATTTTAATTTTAAATTACAAGTTATGAATAAAAGACTCATAGCATGTAAAAAAATTTTTTAAATTACAAGAAATCAAAAAGTTCTGTTTAAAATGAAAGAAGTAAAAAATATGTATGCTTTTTTAAAAATACATAATATTTTGTTCAAAAAGATCTCTAGAACAAATTTTTTTTTCGAGAGGTTGATCTGCTTGGTTCAAAAAAGTTTATACGTATAAATAGAACTCTATTTGAACATACAAAAACAATAAAAATAAAAAAAAATCATATGAAAAAGTGATATTAATGTGTTAAAAAATTTCAGAATAAAAAAAAAAAAAAAAACAAAAAAAAAAAACAAAAAAAAAAAAAAAAAAAAAAAAAAAACACGCATTTTGTTGTTATAAATTTTAAACAGCCCAAATTCAGATTTGAAAAGAATATCTCAGTCTGGGTAAAGTTTATCATGGTACTGTTCAATTTTGGAAAAACACTAGACCCTCCTTTTTTTGCATTAAAAATATTCAAAATGTTTTTATTGTTTTTGACACTTACATTAATTACAAAGGTTCAAGTTAAGGAATTGATTTTTTGAATGAACTTTATACTCCCCGGGACTTTTTGCTTTTTTAACCCAAAAAAGGAGAAAATTTTCAAAATAAACTTGCAAGATGGTTAATCTAATGTTTTTGAAAAAAATCAAAATATGCAAGAACCCGCCGATAAAATTTGTAGCAAATGTTGTTTTCAGATTTTGATATAAATTTGTGGCCGTTTCGAGTATTGCCTCAGTTTTTTTTTCAAATACGTGCGTATTTTACTAATAAATGCCTTTAGTTTGAAAATTTCACCTCTCACCCACTAAAAAATGAAACGTAATTTAAATGTTTCCCAAAATGTCAAATATCCGGAAAATACATTTTTTAAAAATAAAAATTTTTCGAAAACCCATTTATTTTGTTTTTTTAAAACCTGTTTTTATTGTGTTTTTTTTTGTTCAGCCTAAAACTTGGCCAATTGAAAGCTTCCCCAAAAATGTCGGTGGGATTTCTATAATATGGGACTTAGATATGTTTTTGAATCATGTATATGTCTATGTTAAAAAAGTAATTACGCGACAAATTTATATTTGTGGGCATACAACAGTTAAGGTCAAAGAAAACTTTACAAAATGTCATCTTTGAAAGAAAAATAAACATTCGGAAAATGATAAAAATCATTAATAAAAGAAAAATTTTGGATGTTTTGTAGACCCCTGAGAGGAAAATTCAAAATTAAAAATTTTGATAAAAACCAGCTCTATTTTTTGTCTTTTGCACTCGGACGCCATTTCAGTTTTAATCAAGGTACCAGATGCGGAAACCCTATTTTCAGTTTTAAACTTAAAACATTTTCTTGTTTGTATAAAATTACCGAAAGGGAAAAGTGTTGGGGATGGATAATGAGCGTCAATAGGCAATTCTTCCCAAATGACACAAAGTAAAAAACCCTACCTTTTCAAAAACACTTTTGAATATTCCAAATATAAAATTAAACTATAAAAAAAGGTATCTTTACTGTGTGTTCTTAATTCAAGCATTCAAGAAAATTAGGAAAAGATTCATGGGTTTTGGGAATAAAAAAAATTAGCATAGTAAACTGATTGAAAAGTTAAAATAATGTACGTTTAATAACTTGTAAAATTTATACAGCTTAGCTTCAATTTTAAAAAAAAAAAATAACTTTTTTAACAAAAACACATCACAGGATAATAGTCCAAGTCACTGCCTTTTTTTGCAACTCGAGGAAAAAAAAATTGATTTTATCCTTTTTTGGAAAAATATTTGTTCCTCTTGTAACCTATTTCTTTGTGTCAAAGCCCTCCCCCCTTTATTGATTCACTTTTGTTGATGATAGGTGATTTTAAAACTCACTTGTGAAAAATTAGGGGGGTCGGTAAAATTTTTCGTTACCCGTTTTTTTCCTCTTTTAAGGTATTAGATCATATTGTAAAGTTTACAAAATGGCCCTTTTTTAGTAATTTGAAAGGTAATCGCGTTTTGCCTGTTTTGCAATTTTCAAAAACCCTTTTTCCCACCCCTTTTTTTAAACTTTGTTTTTAATTATTTTTGGTACTCCTAAACTTGTGAGCAAATTTCAAATGATGGCCCCTATCCCCAACGTTTGCGGGAACCATTTTACATTTAAATTTTTAAAAAAAGAAACATACACTATGGGAAACAATTATAAAAAACAAAATAAATAGTCGGTATCGTTTTTCTATGGTGCCTCAGTAAATGGGGTTTTTTGAGACAGAATTCATTTCCCCCAAAATTTAAAAAATAAAGGTCGAATGCTGGTTTCTTTTTGAAAGTTTTTATTTATTTAAAAAAAACCCTTGGGCAGCGTAAAACCCCCTATTTTCTTCCAATATATATGTAAGAGTGAACGCAAAAAAAGAAAACTTTCACCTCATGTAACTCCAATTTTTTAAGATGTTAAACCTACCCTTTTTGTGTAAGTACTAATTCGCTTTGAACACAAGAAATTGTAATATTTTTCCATTTTTGTACAAGAAATCAATAATAAGTCTTGAAGAAGTAAAAGCTTACTAGAAAAAGGAAAATGGGAGAAAATAGGCCCGTAGGGGTTGAACCCACGCCCCCCCCCCCCCCCCCCCCCCCCCCCCCCCCCCCCCCCCCCCCCCCCCCCCCCCCAAAAATTTCAATAAAAATAGGGTTTTGGTAGGAATTTAAAACTCTTCGAAAAAAAAAGGTTCGCTATTAGTGATCTTCCTTATTACAGGAACTATCGGTTTCAGTAAAAGTATAAATATTTTTTGTCAAAAAAATGACAACAATAAGAAATCATAAAAAGGAATGAAAGGCAAAATTTTATTCAAGTTAAAGTTAAATTTTTGTAAAAAAACCCCAAAAAAGGGATATAATTTTTTGCAATAAAACCTAAGGTCACTGATTTCTTTTTTAACGCGTTTCGGATGTATTTTTTGGTGCAAGTCTTTAAGTGCCTAAACTTCTGTGAATGTCAAATAAATGGCATGAACGCCAGGTGAACTTCCCCTTCAGAACCGAGTTTATGTTTTTGCATACTTCTAAACGGGAAAATTTTTTTTAAAATTTTTGTAAATTGTTCCCCTTGAGAAACAAAAAATTTTAATTTTTTTTTTTTTTCCCAGAAGAGGTCCGATGTCAGATTTTTTCATAAATTTTGAAAAGAAATAAAAGCAAAAATTTTAAATTTTTGATTTTGGGGTTTTCTCTTAAAGATTCTAAAAGTGCATTTTACTGGACAAAGTGATTATAAAGCAAGTGTAATGTTAAATATAAAATGAAAACAATTTCCCGCATGCGTTTGTGTACAAAATTAAAGGAGTTACTGGAAATAAATTTTAGTAAGAAAACCTTTGAGGTTTTAGAAGTGCTTTTTTTTTACATGTAATCAAATAGTGGACAATCTTAAAAGTATTGTTTATTTATTTTTTGTTATTTAGTACTTTTTATGAAATCTATTCAGTTTTAAGTCCTGTATGAAATCTATTAAAAATTTTTTTAAAATCCCAAAAAAAGAGAATTAAATTTTTTAAAAGTAAAATTTTTTTGTAAAGATTTTCAATAAGCTTGAGTAAGCCCCGCAAATATTAAGAAAACGTTGTTTAAGGACTTTTTTAAAGATTTAAAGTAGAATTAGATAGGGTTTCAGGTCGGTTTTAAAAGTTTTTATTATTTAAAGGGACGATCATATTCTTATGCAAAGCGCCATTGAATAAATCGAGATAGAAAAGGGAAACTTAAAGTTTTTTTCCCCCCCCCCGGTTTCCTCTGACCGATAATACTGTTTAAATTTAACGTATCATTTCAAAACCCATGCGTAATATAATGTTAATAGTATTGATTAAGATTCTGTTAAAGGGGATATTACATTTATTGTTATTTAGTTAAGATATGATACAAAAAACCCAAAGCTTTTTTTTTTAATTATTTTAAAATTTTAAGTAACAGACTATTTTTGCCATCAAGGAAAATTTAAGCTCAAAATTTTTTTCGGTCACCCGGCTTTTATATTTTACCCTTTTCCTTTTTAAATGTTATCACGACTTTTTTGTCGAAACATAGAGAAAAGTCCCCAATTTTGGGGAACAGGCAAAATGGTTTAAACGGGCCAGAAAAATTTGTAAAAAACCCCGGCCCGAAGTTCCCGGAAATTGTTTCCCATTTGTTTCAAAGGGAAGAGCGTTTACAAAAATGTCCAGTACTGGACGGTATAGTGACCATGCACGGACCAGCCAATTTTTCAGAGGGGGGCCCAACCCCTGCCCTCCCCCCCTCCCACCCCCCCCGCCCGGAAATTTTTTCAATTTGCACTTATTTTTTTTCACCTGGGACAGTTTTAGGACTAACTGTTTTTAAAATTTGGGAAAAGAAAAAAAATCAAACTTTCTTTAAGGTAAAATTCTTAGTTTCTTTAGATAAATAATATGATTTTTGTGGGGTCTATGTAGCAGCAGCCCCTTATTTCATGCACTCCTAAAAGTTTCCTTTTTTTGAAAAAAATTTTTTCCCTTTTTTCTTCTTTCCCCTTTTTTAAAAAAATTTTCCCGAGGGGGTCCCGGGTCCCGGTCCCCCCCGCATTGGATCCGCGCCTGGTTTAATTCTGCTTTTGTTTTTTCAGGGTAAACTTTGTTTGGTTTTTTAATTTCAACAGAGCACAAATTTTTTGACAGTGTTTCAAACTCTTCTGTTTTTTCAGGCAAGGGTGGAAAAAAAGGGTAGACAAAAGAAAGCAGTAGGCAACTTTTTTTTAAAAAAAAAAAACAACAATGAGAAACATTTCCAAATCTTTGGAGGTTCAAAAAACCATGTTTAAAAATACGATAAAGCCGAAACGCGTGAAAATTTCCAAATTTAAAGGGTGAAGTAAGTGCTCTATGTAGATTATGCGTCTAGTTGATTAAATGGGCGAGTTATCACTTTTTTACTTTGGGTTTAAAAAAAAAAATTTTTTTAAAGTTGCTCTTTAAAAAAGGATGGCGGTTTTAACTACTAAAAATTAAAAACAGTTTTTCACAACAAAACGTACGGGGTTTTTTTAAAATTTAGTAGAAGCCCGGGGGTGTTGGCATTTTTTAAATGCAGGGCCCCATGTCGCCCAAGAAGCGTTTTGGTAGTGGGGAATTGGGGGGATCCTCCCCACGAAAATTTGAAAAAAACTAAGGTGTTTTGGGCATTTGGCCATTCGGGAGGAAAAAAACAATGTAGCGGGGGAGTTTAATTCAATAAAAACACACAAAATACGATCAAAGTTCAGTTTATGACTAAGTTATCATATTAACTAAGTATAACTGACCCAACATCAGTATATTCAGTTCCATATCAGTCACACTGTGAGTGATATAGGTTTTCTATTTCTTTTATTAGCATTCAGCAAAACAAAATAAACAGAATTTGTTTGTTTTGAGTGGATATGGAATATATCACATTGACAGTTGATGCAATTAAATATTTTCATGAGCAGGTAGCGCGAGTTATTGTATCAGTTCTCGATGTGATATTCCATATCCATTCACAGCAAACATATTCTGTTTATTTTTTTGCTGAATGCTAATAAAAGAAATAGCAAACCTATATCACTCACAGTGTGACAGATAAAAAATATGTTCCTGTATTTTGTTGATGGATAAAATGATGCGAATAATTAAATCACTCATGCTACGCACTCCTGATTTAATTACTAAGCATCCGAAGTTCTGATTATATTTATTCACCGATAAAATGTAGTAAATCATTATTTATTAAACAGATGCACATTTCAATAATTATTCAACTGAAAAATAAGCTGTATACGCACTTCAAGATATGCATTTTGTACTATAAAACAGATTTTACAGCACAGTTTAGACTTCTTTAATCAAAAACAATACTTTCAAACTTTAATAAACTAGAAACAGTTTATGTTTTCAAAATGCATTAGATTCACGGATTATTGAGAGGCACCGAGGTGTGGGGGTAGAATTAAATCAGGGTTTTTTCCCCTTCATAATAGGGCCGCTGATAGCCCCTTCCCCTCAGTAAATTTCTTTTAAATCATGCAGTTTTCTACAAAAATTGACTTTGCATCAGGTTTTTATTCCCCTTTGCTCAAATACCTAGCTATTCCCCCTACCCCCACCCCTCAAATAACAGGCCTTGGCCCTCCCCTCTTGGAAAAAAAACCCCTGTAAGTACCGTCGGACTCCTAACCCGGAGGTCGCGGGTTCGAATCCCGTCCGCGTAATTTGATCATGACATTCGCAACCCCTTTTTTCGGCGCAAGTACTGTCTATTTGCCAACATTAATAAAGTTGTGGGGCGATAATTGGCGGGGCGGTGGTATACGAGCAAGAAAATAATTAAAACTACTGGTATCTGTTTTATCTTTTTAATCATGGAAATATTTAATAAATACGCTCTAATTACATGTTCAATATTGGTCAGGCGCGTATCTGGGCATACGCCTATACGCCTGTGCGTACAATTCAAATTCGACACAAACTGTCAGCGAGAACATGACGAACATATAAAGGAACACAGTGGGAACCGCACAGGAACGGCCGGTGGCAACACCTTCGAACGATAAATGTGTATTTTTCTCCTTTCTAAATTACACATTGCTTACAAAGCTGGGCATACCGATACTGCTTCATTTCTGTATATCTTACTTATCTTCTTTGCAGTTTGCAGTTCATATGATCATTGGCATCTGGATTACTGTGATCTATAGCGTAAAAGTGAACAAACCTTATCTAGGGAGTACGGACATATCATTTGATGTCGAACATGTATTGTGAATCGTTTTAAGTTTCGTATATTTTAGATGAATTCGTAATGTCATATGATCTTAACTCCCTGAGGCCGATATCGTAACATACCTGCTGCGGCGGGATAAGTATTACCACCTGACGTCGAAGAACATTATCTAACCTTATCATAAGCACACTCGCATACAGTCAGTTGAAATCATGCAGGGGAACATTATTAACTTGGGTGTAAATTAAAATATACAAAATACTCGAAGTTTGAACAAATATTTTTTATATCCAATTTCGTCCGTAGCTTAAATCCAAATAGAACAAAATTTTCATTTCGAAATATTCACAATTTTAACACACCTACTGCGTTTAATAGATATTTGAACATTAAATTCCAATAAACAGAAATGCATCACTGAATATTTACATCAGCATTACATAAATTTACACCCGTTTTTGTGTGAATATCAGTGGTTTATTGTGTTGTGTCACGCGCTGAGACAGTTAAGTTGTAATATTTACATCCATCTTTGAATAATTATTAAATTTACAAACATGCGTTTATTTACATATACTTTTTTTGTATTTTATGAAACATGCTTTGTTGTGTTATTTTTATCCATTTGTATCGTATGTGATGTAAGTGTACCAATATTTCAGCCTTCTAAAACTTAACATTTTCCGACCATTCATTTGTCTGATAATGGAATCGCATCGTCGGAATCAAAAAATATAACGCCTATAGTCGCATTTCGGCCCCAGGGAGTTAATTACATATGTGTATATTGTGCATCCGTTTAGCTGAAGTTTTCTATACATGTAGAAGACATTTCGCATAGATATGTCTCACAAGAACTAAATATTCTGTCTGCCTAAGTGACAAACTTAAGTAGAAACAAGCAACAAATGAAAGTAAAGCAAGTGTTTTAATGCCATGGAAAATAATTATGTAGGTAAACCCTAAACAGTTCCAGAGGTTTAGTATAAAATCATCAACTGCAATTTTTACAAGTACGTGTTTATGTCTCAAAAAACTGTCCAGCTTTTAACAGTGTTTAATGTTGGGAGGAAGACCCCGGATGTCTCCTTCGGACATAACTTTAGGCCATGAACTGATCGCCTAGATAAAGCCGTAAATTGTTCAGAAAGCCAACCTGATGTATGAACTGATACCTGGATAAAGCCATAAATTGTTCAGAAAGCCAATCTGATGGTTTCCTCACAATGAAAAATGAAAAAATAGACACCTCGTGCGAGGTTTCGAACATACAAAGATACAAGCGGATACAAGCTAAAGACTTTCATATTTAAAAATATGAACAGTTACTACATATAGTTGAGGTAAACATAAAGTAACAGGTTTATCTGTAAATTAACAGTACTATATGCCCCAGGTTTAAAATAACACGTAATGCATGTATAGCTAAACACAGTATAAATATTTGCTGTTATTACAAAAAGTTTAGCCAATGATTTATATTTAATTAACACTAAATCTCAGCATACCGGTACATGTATATTAACTGGATGTTTGGATGTTTTAGATTTAGACCATCACTTCAGGCGAAACATTTTGCCACAAAACCCCTAGTTGCGATACTCAGTCAAAAGCGAGATTCTGTTGTGCATGCAAGTTTCTATGGCAACTACCGAGCGCTCGTTTCTCTACATACCTACATATCACTTTGCCCATTAAACCTCGGTATACTCAATTTGGGCATGTCGGAATCTGTTTGCACAAAGGATCACCCGCCTGACTGCTATTCAAGTTTGCAATAAGATGCAATAAAACAGAACGTGGGAGAATAAAAATGATAGTCTTCCGTTATCTCGAGTAAGAAAAACGTGACTGCTTACGTGATATCGAAGACTTTATTAATGGTTGCAATAGCATCAATCAATCTATATCCAGATCTGAATACAGAAGTACTTTTAGCAATTTGCGCAGTTTAAATTTGCATTTGCCAAAATTAGATGTTTAATGACTAAAAAATGTTAAGTTTCCCGTGAGAAAACTTGAAACGTTTGCAATGTGTGCATAGATACATTAACCAAAAAACTTGCCAAAATGTTGATGCAGACGCAATGCATTAAATTAAACACTGACGAAGATTTCAAATACGATTACAACAAAAGTAAAAAAAACACCTAGTATACCTTTAAAGTGCGAGGTATCAAAAACTTACCAAAATGCGGATGCAGACGCAATGCATTAATTCATGACGAAGATTTCAATTACGATAAAAACAAAAAAAACCTAGTATACCTTTAATGTGCTAGGTAACGTTCCATTCATTGCCTATGTAATCTTGACATTGTGGACGATATTAAATGAATAATAAATAAATAAATAAATAAATAATCATAGTGACAGCTTTGCACACGGTTCGAATATTCGATGCTTTCAAGTATGTAGCAGTTAGATGCAGTTACCCAAACTGCCATAGTGTTAGGCCCCTTTGGCGTGAGCGGGTCTTGGCAGTTGTAAATTAAAATATATCATAGAATGACACAGTGTTTCAGTGACACAAATATTTTGAAACATAACCATATATCTACTGTTACTATTGATGTCAAATGTACGAAAACAGGGAGTATATTGTGTAGAGCAATTCACAGAACTCTGATTCTTCAACGTTCTAAGCCTCAGCCGTGCTAGAGCGATACACAATTTCATGGTCAAGTTAATTAGAACTCTTCATTGTAAATAAAGTATACGAAAAATGGTTGTATTCCTCAAAATATCCTGGGCTGCTCGAGTTGCAGTTTTTGCTTTTAGACAATGTCACGATCCCTGCCATTAAGCATGAGCGGTGTGCTAATCTTTGACTTTAAATGATTACCTCCGTAATATGTAGTACAAATGTGACTAGATTAACGCTGGAATATAGCAAGAGAACGCATCTCTTGCCTAAAACATTCACTAAATCTCAATTTTGTGGGAGATGGAGACCCTCTCCCTCACCTACATCATACTCGCAGCATCGCTGCTTCGTTCGTAACTATGCTGCTCATATCTAGCGTACAGTTCAAAACCATCCAGGTACGCTCCCGTTAGTGACTGATTCTTTACCTCCTACAGCCTAACCCCCTTACCCTTCGATTTTTATTGCATATTTGGCATTTTTATTTTTTCACTTTCTCGGATAATCTGCAGGCCCGGGCCTGCAGTGCCTTATAGAAGCTACGCCACTGGAAGCTAGTCGTATTTACGCTTATGAGACCTGTTTCACCCACAAGTAAAGAATTCACAGGTCCATCATGAAATATTTTCCCCATCGTGCAAATACTTGTCCTATTCAATATGATCGCGGCCTCATCGGCCGCGATCAATAATTTGTTTTTTGTTCGTTTCGATGTTTTTTGCAACTACATATAATTGATAACAATTTCTGAAAATTTTGACTTGCTGCTCTAAATAATATATATAACTGAGCTAATTTATAGTAGTTCATATTTTTCAATCAACGCAACCATGAACTGTAGCCTTTAAACAATGTAATAAGCAGAAAGTCCAAATACAACAATAAATAAAATCATCAAATTACTTACCATGATGAATGGTGCCTTACTATTTATAACTATCTTTGTTTTTAACCATGGTAAATATATCACATTGTTCCAAACTAGATTTAAAGTTTGCGTTAAGAGGTTAAGTTTACAGGTAAATATGACACGCACACAAAAGCTTATACTGATTATATATTTACTCAACCGCATGTTGTTAGGGGAGATATAAGCTATTCGGTCAAAGATTTACTTCCTGTTAAGGTACTTCCGCAAATTGAAATTAGAAAATTATGTGAAAAATCAGAATCCTCGATACCGCTTTCGAAATGCATGGACACAAAATATATATGATAAAAGTTGAAAAGATAGCGAGCATGAAAGCTACGCTGAACCCTATCTCCACAATACTTTGGAAGAAAATGAGTGAACATTTTTGGTGCAATATTTTGGTATCGTATGCAACCTAAATTGCTATAAATTATTTATTTTCAAATCAAAGAAATGCCAAATTAGTGCATACGAGCGTTACTTTTTCAAGAAAATGTCGTTAAACATTCTAATGCGCAAAACACGTGCACAGTTTTTCTAAAATATTTCGCCGCCATGTTTATTTCAAGGAATAAAATATATGATTGTTCTTTTACCTCAGATTTCCTTACTGAAATATGTATGTTTCCTTATTCATGGTTAGAGATATCCATTTAGTAAAGATTTTCACTGTCCGATCTCCTTAATCTGTTACCGATCCTTCACATTTAAAGAATAAACGCAATGTGTAATGATAGTTTTTCGCTTTACACACCTCTCTTGGACGAGAAAGCCGTTTCACTTAAAATTTGTAAGCATTCGCTGACAAAATATTAATGAAAGATCGGAACTTTTTCTAAAATAAAGCTGAATTTCAATCATTTTCAAAAACTGGAAATATTGCACATTGTGTTGAATTTATAAATAAAACAAAAAACCCCAAAATAAACCATTTTAGAACTTTTCCGGGAACTATACGTTTCAGCCGAACAACACATTTCAAGGTGACACAAAACTGATTTCTCTTCGTAAACAATGTCAAAGTTCACCTGAGGAACACTGCTGAAAAGGTAAAAGTGCTTACTTGTTTCAGTTTTACGTCCTGTAGAAAACAATCAACTTTCAACTTTAAATGCATATATGTTCTATAATTATTCCAGTATAAAAAAACTGTCCGATCTTTTCCGTGAGAAATAAAACGAAGCAAATTTAACTATTTGTTTACACTTCAACCATGTGAAATTAAAGGCATGTACTATCACGAGACTCCCGTGCATTTTGAACCTCGTGGTGAATAAATTGAATTTACTTTAAGTATGGTGTCTCAGTTGAGCCAGTTATTTGTTAATTTCAGAGAACATACATTAAAGAAGTGTTTATGAGATTATGCGTATGTACGAATATTTACTAGTCTACTTTATATTAACGACGATAGAAAACAAGTGTGCATTCGGCAAATACCAAGTCTATTATTTTCAGGTGTATACTGAACACTGATCCTAATGTTCGTAAGGCTTTTCAGATAAAGAACTCGTTATCCTTGGTTTCGTAGACAATCTTAGTAATCGCTAATGTAAAGTCAGTGTCCATTTCTATGCCGGAATTTCAATACACATTTATTATCAGTTTAAATCTATGAAAATGTGAAAAAAAATATAATTGTTTTACGAAGAACCAAGGTACAGAAAAGTCACTTTTCAGATATTGCTGATTTTAATTATCAGGTTTTCGCGTGAGAAATTCAACTGATTGCATTTTGTAAAATGTTTCGTAGTTATCTACAATTGTATACAAATATTATATTACCTCCTAACATATTTGGCTGTACATTTTTTCTGCGATTTATTACATGCTGCATAAATTCTCATATTGTATATTAAAAAGTCGATAGTTCAAAATTGGTTAGTTTACGACGCATGAAACATCTAATAAGGAATCACTATACATATCGAACTTGTTCCGGACCAGTATGCGGAAATACTGTGGCCAGATGTTTCAAGATTGTCTAAAAATATTTGCATATATCGTGATTAAGTAAATATTTCGATTGTTTTCATAATTTATAAATATACAATCACGTATGTGTGAGAAAGTTACTTGCACAATCCTTGAAAAGAATTTTGGATCGTTGCCAGATCTTGTTCACATTAAGTCTGAGACTTGTCTTACAATTTTAGGCAGTTTGGTACACCATACGTAGAAAAAATCATTGTCCGCACATTGCACTACTTTTATGTATGCTGAAAATAGCAATATGTGCAGATTTATTTTCGTTTTAATACATGAGGTGGTCAGATTTGAAAACAGATTTTGTACTAAGTTTAGTTCTATTCAGTAAGACAATTCTCCTATGCACTAATTTAAACTTTGAACTAACTTTTGCCATTCATGAATTTTTGATAAAGTATTCGGAAAGGATTTATAAATCTAACCAAAAATTTGGAAAAATACAGGTAAAATATCTTCTTTGTTTATTTCCAAATTTTAGTTGTTTTTTTTATACAGCTACTTTAAGTTCAGGTCTTGCAAACTGAGCTGTTTTTGTACTCTGGAACAGCTGCATTTGAAAGCTTTTATTCACTATATTTTCACACCTCAAATGAAGGTCACCCTAAATTCAAGATGGCGGAAGTACCTTAAGTGAAATACATGTACATGCAGTCTTATTCAGTTATTTTAGTGTTTAATAAAAGGGTGACAATGATGGTAAAATTTCACTTGTAGAATGTAACTGATATAAAGTAAGACACCGTTTGACTACATTTGCATTCTACGAAATGTCTTTTTTGAAACCGAAAGTAGGGCATTATTACTGCAGACCGCTTTTAATTACAACAATATTAAGATTATTTTAATCAAACATAATTATGTTCTGCTGATGTACTTCTGTCTGTTGTTTGGGAGTGAGAGGAGAAATATAGGAAACATTAAACTCTTTATAATTAGGCCTAAAAATCTTTGATCCCGGTAACAAGCTTTTAGGGGGAGGGGGGAAGGGGAGGGGGGGGGGGGGGGGGGGAGAGGGGGATGATGGATTGTGTTTATTACTGAGACTTTTCGGAAATTATATTTAGGTCAAAAACGAATACAAATAAGGGAATTTCTAATAAGTTGATTTCTAACATTACTAGACATGTTTCAAGTATAGAAAGACAGTTTTGCAAAGCTGAAAAACAATCTCCAAAGCCATAAAACCTTTAGTGTCGGTCAAAAAATGTAGGATAGGTCGAGATACCGGAAACATACATTTTATACGCATGACTGGCACGTTCGAATGGCAAAAATTTACACAAACAAAATTTGACAGTACAGTTCTACATCTAATCGAAACAATACTAACGCTTGAGACATTCAACAGAATCGATTCAATCTCTACCCAGATATACACCTTCGCCCCCCCCCCCCCCCCCCCCCCCCTCCCCGGCGACAAACAAAATTGAAGTTTCAGTTTTCCAGTCAGAGTGTAAATTTTGTGAACACAATTTAAGTACACTGAAAACGTAAAGTTACCAAGTTAATTGAAATGAGAAAAAAATGCATATCAACATTTTGGCCAAGGGAGCATGCACATAGGCGTCCGTGGCTGGCGCAAAACTAAGGACACACGGACATACTGGGGAACATCTCAGCATCTCAACTCCTTTCTTCACTTATAACAGAACGAAACAGTAAGAATGTATGACAATTTGTTGAAAGTTTGGACACTTATAAATACCTGAATAGATATATAAAGCATAATCAGTCAGGGGAGTTACTTAAACCAGTGATCAGAAAAATCACTAAACACAGTGATTTTTTTGCCCGTTCGTTTAGCTGTAAGATTTGTTTCCCTTTCACTTATAGATCAACATCACTTAGATAAGTGATCACATCAAAGTTCAACAATCACTTAAATAAGACATTTCTTGAATTAAATTAAAGAGGGGGATAACTCTATTTTTGTTACCACGGTTCCGTTTACGTACAGTAGTTTCGTCCCTTGATTTACCGCAAACACTTAAACAAGTGATCTCAAAGAATAATTTATATTTCAAACTATAATTTGATACACAATTTATGTGACAGAGTTATATCTAATTTCAGACTGGGCTGTATTTATTATACTTGTATTTAAAATCACCTTTTTATGAGACAACTCATCTTATCAACTAGGTATTGCCAACTTCTAATCTGGATTATTTGCACAAACTGCAAATCAGTTTTCATGTGAAATCATTTTTCTGTTATTTACAACGTTATCTTTTTCTCAAATTTCTTCACTATTTTTGCCACAAAATAGGATGACTGTTCATAACCTCTACATTGCCAACCACATTTTATGAACTAGATGCCCTCGGGCAACATGTCGAGCCCTCCCTTTGAACTCTAACAGTGGCCTTGACCTTTGAAATAGTAACCTGGGCTTTGCACAGGACACTCCGACTTATTGAGTTTGACATTCATGCAAAATATAAACAAGATTCCATATTGCATAGTTATGGGCCGTACAGGAGCTGACATGACATTGGACCTCCAACTTTGAGATTGGAATTTGGGCATGCCACTCCATCTCACCGAGGTTAACATTCATGCCAAATATAAACAAGAGCTCCGCCAAGCAGGGCAATATACGCCCGAAGGGTTACATCTGAGGATGGCAGCAAAATTTAAAGATCTTGACTGTTGAAGCCCAAAGGACAGGAACAACAAAGGGAAGTCCCACAAAAAAATCTTTACCAGGTACAGGTATGTATAAAAATACACCTAAAAATCGGAGGTACCATCTATGTTTTACCACAGAAAAGTGGTCTCGGTTTTTCCTTACGGCCAATAATAAAAGTTTCAAAATAAGCTATTTATAGTAACATAAAAGGGAAGTAATTCAAACTTTTATTATTGTAAGTGAACAAAAAAGAGAACTGCCAAATAACAAGAGCTGTCCGTAAGACAGCCAAGCTCGATTATTCGAAATATTGTCCCAGAAGCAGGAAAATATTACCCAAAAGGTTAAATATCAAAAGAGTTTTAAGTTCAAAAGGGGACATAATTTGACCAAAATGCATATCAGAGTTATGGGACTTGCTGCTATCAACTAGTTTTATAACCCCGAAGACACATGTGAAGTTTCAATTCAATATCTGCATTAGTTTTGGAGATAGTAACTTGCATGTAAAACTTTAACCAGATTTTTCTAAGTCCAAAAGGGGGCATAATTTGCCCAAAATACATGTCAGAGTTATGGGACTTGACCCAGTGAGGTTGGTAATTGATCTAGAAAAAGAAAAAAAAGTTTCAAATCTATATGCATTTTAGTAATAGCTGTATGTACTTGCACGCAAAACTTTAACCAGAATTTTCTAAGTCGAAAAGGGGGAATAATTTGCTCAAAATACATGTCAGAGTTATGGGACTTTACCCAGTGAGGTTGGTAATTGATCTAGAAAAAGAAAAAATAAGTTTCAAATCTATATGCCTTTTAGTAATAGCTTTATGTACTTGCACGCAAAACTTTAACCAGAATTTTCTAAGTCCAAAAGGGGGCATAATTTGGCCAAAATGAAGGTCAGAGTTATGGGACTTGGTGCTATCAACTAATTTTATAACCCCGAAGACACATGTGAAGTTTCAAATCCTTTTGAAAATTCTGGTTAAAGTTTTACATGCGATTTTCTATCTCCAAAACTAATGCAGATATTGAATTGAAACTTCACATGTGCCTTCGGGGTTATAAAACTAGTTGATAGCAGCAAGTTCCATAACTGATATGCATTTTGGTCAAATTATGCCCCCTTTTGAACTTAAAACTCTTTTGATATTTAACCTTTTTGGGTAATATTTTCCTGCTTCTGGGACAATATTTCGAATAGTCGAGCTTGGCTGTCTTACGGACAGCTCTTGTTTATCAAGGACCATAACTATGAGCAGATTGACAGACTGAACAAAGTCACAGGTTTACATGCTCAGTAATATTTTAGTCTCTTTATACATGTTTTGACTAAATCAAGGGAAATAACTCTAGTCTGGATAAGTGATATCTCCTATCAAAAACTCCAGGTTCACATTATCACATGCTGAGTAATTTTCCTGTGATGTTTCATATTCTTCTAGAGAAACATGCGGCTGAAACTTTGGCCCTTTTATGCATATGTTTTACTAAGTCAAGGGTAATAACTCTGGTCTGGCTGTGTGAAACCCTGGGGCACAACTTCCCATGCTGAATTACAATCCTGTGAGGTTTGATAACTCTGGGTCAAATAGTATTTGAGGAAACGACACAATATTGGTTGGACTGACGGACAAGGGCAATTCTAAGAAGTCCCCCCCCCACCCACAATCTATCTCTAGTAACCCTTAAGGTATTAGATCACTAATAGAGAACCTCCTTTTTGAAGAGTATTCAATTCCTAGCATAAACCTACTTTGACAGCAGGGGCCTCCGTGGCCGAGTGGTTAGAGTCGTTGACTTCAAACCATTTGCCCCTCATCGATGTGGGTTCGAAACCTCATTTGGGGCGTAGAATTCTTCACGTGAGGAAGCCATCCAGCTGGCTTACGGAAGGTCGGTGGTTCTACCCAGGTGCCCGCTCGTGATGAAAGTATGCACGGAGGGGCACCTGGGGTCTTCCTCCACCATTAAAGCTGGAAAGTCGCCATATGACCTAAAATTGTGTCGGTGCGACGTTAAACCCAACAAAATAAATAAATAAATACTTTGACAGCAATTCTTATGGGGCGTAGGTTCAAGCCCTACTGGGACCAAATTTTTTGTTCCTTATTTTCCTTTTTTTCTAGTAAGTTTTTACTTCTTACAATACTTGAGCCGCGTCAAGCATAAACAGCCGTTATCGTTAAATTAATTGTTCCGAGTAATATGACGTCAAATGTTAGAAATGACGTAACAAAATGGCGGCGCCCGTATTTTCACATGACAGTTTGTAAACAGAAGAAAATTTCAAGAAATGGATACGTTCGAGGTAATATTTTATAGAATTATTTGTAATGATGACAGAGAAAGTATTTTCAAATTGATTTACCCACATAACTTTTCAAAATATCAAGAGATCTACGTCTATAATCATACAATATTCAAGCAAAGTCGAAGGTCAGGACCGGTCAAAATGCTTAGATTGTATAAATAATGTTGTTAGATTGCTTATTAACTTATGTCATTCTGGAATATAAGATAAGTGTTAAACACATCTCTACAAGGCAGATATGAATACTGATTTTTGTTTGCAAATGCTCATGCATAGATCTGCTGTATTACGAAGATTCTATGCATAGGAACATATTTAGATTGAAAGCAATGCGGAAGCAAACATGAATATGTTGCCAATTAGATGCTTTAGCAAATATTCAATAAAAAAAAATCATCCCGTTTATTTATGTTGCAACGACCTTGGATGGTACG
>NW_026460427.1:0-3016 GCF_021730395.1 Mercenaria mercenaria | reverse complement strand
GATCACTGACCCGAAACAAGTTAAAAATGGCTGCCATGCTCTGTCGTTTCATGCAGACAAAATCAGAAACGCCAAATAACAAATTTCCCTCTATATAAAGCAATTAAATGCAATTGTTAATGTACATTCCTGTCAAAAATCCCCATGAAAATGAAATCCAATGTCATGAAAAATATGAACGCTGTTTTTCAAATGTCAACATTGCACATGTCTGCCTAGAAATCTATAGTCTGTATCATTATTTAAAGATCATGTGTAAGTTCATACCCAAAAATGTTATTGTCATCTCAAGTACTTTGTTTCTGGACTGCCCAAAGTTATTTCAGTTCGTGTTTGCATTTTTTAGGTTTGATGTTAAAAAGGCAAAGGCACGAAAAGAAAAGGCAGATACTAGACGGCAGGCTGTACATAATGCTCATGAACATTTGAAAAGAACTGGTGACTCTATTAGAAAATCAGCTAAACTATACTCTATACCTGAATCAACTCTCAGGAGGCACATTAACCAGCCATATTTAACTGAATCTTGTGCAGGTCGTCCAACAGTGTTCACAAAGTTAGAGGAACAACAACTAGCTGTCCATATTAAGAAAATGGCAAGACTTGGTTATGGTTATGCCAGATGGCAGGTGTGTCAGCTTGCCCAGAATATGCTCCATACCAAGGGAATTGAGACTGTAATACCCCAGAAGGATTGGTATTATGGATTCATAAAGCGAATGGACTTGAATATACAAAGACCCAAAAAGAGAGAACTTGCTCGGGTATTTGGTGGGTCCGCTTCTAACATTGGGGATTATTTCATTGAACTTGAAACTGTACTCTCCAAATATAACCTTATGAACATTCCTGCTTCACTGTGGAATGTAGATGAAACTGGGATCACCCTAGATGTACCTCCTCCTAAAATAGCATGTGGTAAAGGAGAACAGCCTTTCATTGTAACCTCATCACGTAGAGCTACAACAACTGTCATTGCAGCTGGAAATGCTCTTGGAGAGACCATACCTCCATATGTAATTTACAAGGGTCAGCGTCTCAGTGAAGAACTTACTAAAGGGTGTTTTCCACAGACAAAGTTTACAATGACAAAAAATGGTTGGTCCACCGCTGAAACATTCAAAGATTTCTTAGAGAACCATTTCCTGGTCCATGTTAAGAGCAGACCGTGTCTACTTCTATATGATGGGCATGCAACACACATAACAAAGGATGTCATTGAATTAGCGCAAAAGCAGAATGTCCATATGTTTGTGATACCTCCGCATTCAAGCCATCTTGTGCAACCCCTGGATGTCGGAGTGTTTGGGCCTTTTAAGGCTGCATTAGCTACAGGTTGTCACAGGCTTATTCATGCTGAAGTTGGAAGACAGGTAACTCGCAGTGACTTACCAAAGCTGATCGCGTATGCTTACAATTCAGCCATGACAGTGCCAAACTTAATGGCTGCATTCCGCAAAACAGGTATAGTCCCCTTCAACCCAGAAGTATTAACTAATACTGTAAATGATCAATACCCCACCAGTGAAGCAAAACCAAAATCTAGAAAGGAAAGAAAAGATGCTAGAAACATTAAACTATTGCTAAATGATATTGACAAAAATGTGGAAAAGCAACTGGAAGAGACCCAAGCAGGTAAAACAAAACAGTACATCATCCCAAATCATGGAGCTGCTGTTACTGAATGTGAGTTTGTAGAAAAACTGAAAAGGAAAACTGAGGTAGAGCCAAAAGCACATGTCAAAAAGCCAAAATCTAAATCAGAACCTACATGTAAACAAAAAGTAAAAAAGGTAAAGTCAGTTAACACTGAGCAAGTAGTTATAACTTCTGGAGACTGTAAATTGAAAAGTAATCTCAATAACAAATCTGATACACCTGAGGTCTTAGACAGCCAAGAACCTGGTCCTAGTAACATGCGAAAAGAATGGCTGACCTTCTATCATAGTAATAGTGACAGTAGTGAAGGAGAAGATGATGATGATGCCCTCTGTGTAGTCTGTGGACAGTTTGCTCCTACTGGGTTTGGTAAACATGGCCAGTTAGAAATACTAAATTGGGCAAAGTGTGACACATGTTGCGGTTGGGTACACCTTAAATACTGTACTCTGGAGTCACGGCTTCACAGTAATGAGCCATTCAAGTGTCCAAAGTGCCAATTAAATTAGTAATGAAAAAACAGTTAATTAACACATAAAATGTTCTGTTTAAGTTGTTAAAGAGTTTTTATAATATTATGATATAAAGCTGACTTTTGTAATCATTTGATAATGAAACTGTACCTGAAGTGTAAATATTTGTCATTGCCACTAATAATAATTGGAATGGAACCTATTAACTCAGTTTCTTTGTGTACTACAATGATTCTCAAAGTTCTCAGATCACTTATCCCTAATTTCAAAGGTCCAGAGCACTGTGTGACATATCTGGGATAGTTGAAATAGACTATAACTGACTTTCAGTAAGCATGCGCAGGAATTAGCCGACAGAAATGACGTAATGTAAACAATATGGTTTCTCAGTTGGAAGTGATATTTGACCCAGTTTGAGGGAGTTAAGTTTATTTTAAATGTTGCAAGTTGTCGCAGAAAGGTTAATTCTTCACAAAATGGTAAGTAATTGTTTATGCATATGCAAATGTTTAATCTATACGTCAAAGTTTGTCTTAGGTGCGCCAAATTACCCGACAGCACCGTAATCATCACAACTATCAAGGCATTTCCTTTTTTCTATTATTCTTGTGCCTTTTATCAATGGCATAAGAGTAATAAACTTCCATATAAACATGATAAATTTCCCAAATGATCTTACTAACTTTTACATGTTCATTTACTTAAAATTCGTTTCTCATAAAAAAACTAAAATTTGTTGACATTGGTAACGGTCATTATTCCGCCATTGCTGACTGAAAGCCGTCATGAAATTGCCTAAAACTTTAAAACAGTTTAGAATGCATTATATCCATTTATTTTCTTTCCATATTATACATATTTGATACCATATAAAAACAAAATTA
>NW_026460426.1:0-6136 GCF_021730395.1 Mercenaria mercenaria | reverse complement strand
ACTCAAAACATATCCTTTCTTCTCATAATTTTGGCAGAAAAACAGGGAGGCACTGGCCTCCCTGTGCCTCAGTGTAGCTACGGGCCTGCGTGGTGCGTACAAATTTCAGTACTCACACTACGGAAAGAGACAAGTCAGAATACTACAGTTTAGATTTTGCAGACGTTCAAACCGGAACTGAAGTGATTGCGCTTGAAATGATATATTATTTTCATAAAATGTAATCAATTCTAACACGATCCGCAGCAGTTGCTATATAAACATATAGCGAAATCGGCTATACATGAATCTACGATAAAATATAGCTCTTCCATTCCGCCCTACGATTGTAACACGACTGAGATTCTACTCTGCTTCCGTTATATACCGACTAAATACTCGACTTTTTCAGTGTAATGTAGTAGTAATAAAAAGTACATCAAATTTTCTGAAACAAACAATATCTAACTGATAAATTTATTTGTTTATATTTTACCGTAAGAATATGTTTCAGCCCGGTAAGTTTAAACTTCAACACCAGTGCATCTATGTCTGGTCGTGTGTGTAGTTTACAATTTCTGCGTTGTAGGCACCACAAATGTCAACTAGATTCTACTTTGACAGTAAATAAATTATAATTAATTTTCCAATCTTCCAGACTCAAGTTTTTACGTGTTTATATGCCGCCGCAATGTTCTGGCGTGTATGTTTGAGTGCCATCTGTAGGTGACGTGTACTATTTTTAGAAACTGCATATATAAACCTTGAATTAAGTTTATACCTCTGATTTCTATATCCGACCTTAGATGTTATTGAAAATAACATTTTCACGGCAATAACTACTTAATACTTTAATTAAAATTTACTGAATATCGGAAAATTCCGTTTGATGCAACGCTTTCCATTCGTGGGGAGGTTTTTATAATAGCATATGGCCAGCTGAATGACAATCGCGCTAAAATGTAGTGCTGTAAAATGCAAAGAATTTACGTGGTTAGAATCGAAATAATAAATATGTTCCAATAATTTTATCAGTTAATAAAATATGGGCAGTCGTTCGGATGCGAATATTAAATCACTCGTGCTACGCACTCGTGACGAATTAGTATGACCCAGGGTCATACATATTGGAATTTGTCCGGCCCAGGGTCGTACTAATTCGAATTGTCTTAAAGCTAAATAGATCTATCTTAATTCAGGGTCATACTATTTCGGAATTAGCTTAAAGCTAATTGGAATATGTCTGACCCAGGGTCATACTAATTGGAATATGTCCGACCCAGGGTCGTACTAATTCGAATTGTCTTAAAGCTAAATAGATTTATCTTAATTCAGGGTCAAACTATTTCGAAATAAGCTTAAAGCTAATTGGAATATGTCCGACCCAGGGTCATACTAATTGGAATATGTCCGACCCAGGGTCGTACTAATTTGAATTGTCTTAAAGCTAAATAGATTTATCTTAATTCAGGGTCATACTAATTCCGAATTGTCTTAAAGCTAATTGGAATATGTCTGACCCAGGGTCATACTAATTGGAATATGTCCGACCCAGGGTCGTACTAATTCGAATTGTCTTAAAGCTAAATAGATTTATCTTAATTCAGGGTCATACTAATTCCGAATTGTCTTAAAGCTAATTGGAATATGTCTGAACCAGGGTCATACTAATTGGAATATGTCTGACCCAGGGTCGTACTAATTCGAATTGTCTTAAAGCTAAATAGATTTATCTTAATTCAGGGTATACTAATTCCGAATGTCTTAAAGTTTAATTGGAATATGTCTGACCCAGGGTCATACTAATTGGAATATGTCTGACCCAGGGTCGTACTAATTCGAATTGTCTTAAGCTAAATGGATTTATCTAATTCAGGTCGTACTAATTCGATTTATATGATACTATATAAAATATGTCTGACCAGGGTCGTACTAAATATAATTAGCTTAAAGCAAATTCACAACCAGGGTCATACTATATAGAATATGTCCGACCCTGGGTCATACTAATTGGAATTGCCCGGGACCCGGGGTCGTACTAAATCGAATTGTCTTAAAGCTAAATGAATTAGCTTAAAGCTAAATGATTCTTTCAATTAGTACGACCCTGACGCTAAATATAGTAACTAAGATGTGGCCATCAAATAACCTGTTACATACTCAGCACTCGTCAAGCAAGTTGGCTCGCATCTAAACTCTTTTTATCCAGTACAGCGATTGTTTTTTCCCAAGTACTCATGCAATTAAACCTGTCAGTTTGGCAGAACATCGCAGAATCACTAAACCTATTTCTCAATTTTGTAACCCGTAATGCTTAAATTGTAGAGAGAAAAAATGATTGGTATAAAGCGCAGGACCGGATAAATGCTAAGTTGTGTTTATAGTTTTCCAAGACAGATTGTAGATTTTTGAGTAAAAAACAAACAAAAAAAAAATGCTGAAGCCTTTGGGGAAGTTTATGTATCTTTAACTAGGCCCCTATTTTTCTAAAAAAAAAAAAAAAAGAAAAAAAGACAACAAAAATGAAAAATATAGAAAAAATTTCATTGTTTAAAGTCATTGATTATCGATTGATATAACTTTTGATCTTTGGGTTTTACATTTTGCTTTAACATACTCGTGAGGACAAAACCCGTTTTGTTTTAAATAAAAAAAAACGAAAATTTGTTTGTGATTTGGTAGAAAAATTTACCCTTTGGACATAGATGATTAAACATTTATACCGTGTCTGTTAGCGTTTATTCTAATGGGCAGTTTGCCCTTTGTTCCAAATGGCCATTTATCAATTTTGATTGCTAAACGTTTATACAAAACAAAGTTTAATGGAAATTTCCCAACCCAAATTTTTTACTTGGATGGCATTAAAATTTTCGGTTTTCCAAGACCAGGATTAAGTCGGGTTTTTAATTTTTATGCGTTTCTTGTTGCAACATCCATTCGTTTTAACTTCAATTTTTAAATTCTACATTAGTTTATAACACACGTAAATATAAACTTTGTATATTTAAAACTATCTATTTTTAATTTAATAATATTTATTGTTAATTTTCAAATACAATTGGGAATAATTTAGTAACATTTTCTAATAGATTCGGGCCCCGAGTTATATAAAAATTAAACTAACGGTCCTCTCCACAAAATGACATTAAAAAGGAACATTGTAAACAAAGTCCATAAAATATCATTTTAGTTTGGAAACTATACGTTGTACGGGAATATTTTTTTTATCGTTATGGCGTAATCTGTATGCCAATATTACGAAAATTATTTTGCGAAAAAAACCCCTTTTTGCGGGGCAGTAAAAAATTGGATGTACATTAATTAAGGACTCGAACTTTACGTCGTTAGACATGTGACTGGGAAATTTTTAGTGGTCTAAGAGTTTGTCATTCCACTAATTGCTCCTTTCACTGGTTACGAAAGTTCTAAGTTACGAGATACCTATGTAGTGAGAGGATCGTTAAGTTATACACACAGAATCTGCCTTACTCTATTAGCTCTAATATCGAATGCATCCGTGCAAACATTGGTTGCAATTAGATCACCAAAATAGCGTGCAGCATTATCATTTACAAAAAGGAAGTTACAATTGGTGCTTTTCAAAATCCAAATTCATTAAAACGCCTGTAGTACTTTGCGTATCATGCGCGGCATGTTCTAATCTCTGGCCTGGCCTGGCCCGGCCTGGTCTGGCCTGGCCTGGCCCGATGAGCCCAATTTTCGACTGGGCCGGGCCAGGCCAGGCCAGGCCAGGCCAGATTTTATTGTACATAGAGAAATGAATGGCATAAAATCTAAATATACATGTTTGCAATTACAATAGCAGGCAGTATTAACCTGCATTGTTTACTTGCTGCATGTCAAACAAAATGAGAAACCAGTCCTCTGGAGAATCATTAATTAGCCGTCATTCATCTTATTTGAAATACTGATTTGCACTGAAGAAAATGGGGGTAACAAAAATGATAAACTACCCATGTTTTCTGTGATCAAATTATTTAAGTCAACTTTAAAAACTTGGTTTTAAAACTAAGGGCTAATTTCATTGATAAGTTTACCTACTGCAATATAACTGAATATTTGCATGCAGAGAACACATCTCTTTGGGAATTGTAATTACAGGTTGTGTCCCTACTATCCTTAGCTGACCTTTTAACTGTTCAGTTGAACTTTTAATGTGTTTGGTTTTTAAGCTGATGTTCAATTTATGGAAGAGTAATAAAAAATAATATTCATGTGGGACCTCTAACTCATTGTCAGGGTGTTGGCATTTTAGATTATTGATATTTTTCTTGCACAAAAAAATAATGGTGCATTGTGTTTATGTTATTTCTAAGTGATATATTTAATGCTAAAAGATGCTCTTGATGCCTGTTCACAAAACTTTGTAGATTTTTTTCCCACATACTTAGATCAATATAAAAACAATCTTACAAAATATTCAGTATGTGTATAACCTAAACTACAAAATTTATATATCGCTTCCCGCACTATTACCATCCCAGATTCTAGAACGGAGGTAGCTTTTATTTTAGAAATTGAAAGTTGTTGTCCGTTAGTATTGACAGGTGCCACTCTTTATTTTACACCATATGATATTTGTAACCTGAAAATATCTAAATTGCCCAAAATATAACATGCAAAGTTTATCAATGGCACAGTGGCATAGTGATAGGTTCTCCGACTTTCGCACATGTTACCGTGGGTTCGATTTCAGTTCAGATTGTTTTCATTAAATCAATATAATGTCATTTTTATTGATACTGGTTTTTTTCTTACAACATTTTATGGTAATAACTTGTATGTAGAAGAATGTCAAATACTTGTGTATTTTTTTCAATAAATGAACAATAAATCACGATAAGTGACAATATTCCTGCATTCTAAGTTTACAGAAGAAATTAAAAAAAAATGATAATGAAAAAGGTCAAACAGGTGATTCGAACTTACAGTCCCGAGATTGGTAGCTGAACGTTTTGTCAGCACAACTTTATCTGCATGTACGACCTGGCAGTAAAGAAATGTTTATATTTTATTTGGTTTTCAATATTTATGTTTTTATTTATGTTTGGGCACCGATTTTTTTTTTACGGAAGCATACGGAATATGCTTGAGTGCTCGTTAAATAATTTCGGACGATACTAAATAATCCTCAATAGACAAAATAATAAAATTAGTTAGGTTATTCAATTGGGGGGAAACCAAACCACCAGTCAAGAGTCAATTGAGGTGGAGATCCCCTGATAATAGTCATAACAATTAATCAGGCATCACCTTTAAATTAGACATAATAGTTATGTTAGCTACAGGCTTATTCCCAGGTGTATAATTTTACAGAGTGGGAGTTCAAAATGTATTTATATAATGTCTGAAATATCCAAACTTATTCCAAAAGTCAGATTTTAAAGATGCTATAGAAATCACTTTCACCTTTTACGAAATTGAAATCTATGGCCTGGCCTGGCCTGGCCTGGCCCGGCTCGGTCGAAAATTGGGCTCATCGGCCCAGGCCAGGCCAGGCCAGGCCGGGCCAGGCCAGGCCAGAGATTAGAACATGCCATCATGCGCAACCCCTAAATATTTGGCTACATGATTGCTATTTCTGTGTTGCGTTTGCTTCGGGAAATGGTTGAAATGCACGTGTATGATATGCGCGTGTCTGTATAAAGTAGTGGTCAAAATGCACTTTTCTGTATGCAGTAGTGATCGTAACGCACGTGTCCGTATGCAGTAGAGGTTAAAATGCACGTGTCCGTATGCAGCAGTGGTTGAAATGGACGTGTCCGTTGGCATAGTGGTTGAAATGCACGCGTTCGTATGCAGTTTTGTTTTCTGAAACCGTTGATATTGTGTTGCGATTTGCTATTCTAGTACTTTGGAGTACAGTACAGTGGCTAACAAAATATAATGCTGACCGTTTACATAACGATGTCGTAAATATAATATAGCACCAGTATTAGGCAGGTACTTCTTTCAAAGCAGGGAAGTTCGAACTTTCAGACTTGTAGAATTTTCAAATCAGTTCAACTGTAGCAACAGTTGGTAACTCAGTGAACCATATAGCGGCCATATAATACGGAAAATCTTTCATTATATCTGCCATACCTATCATAGGAAACATTTCTTTACTATTTTAAAACAACTGAGTAAAAAGACC
>NW_026460425.1:0-7008 GCF_021730395.1 Mercenaria mercenaria | reverse complement strand
TTTTTTTGCAGACGACATGGTACTTTTTACTACGAACAAAAAAAAGCCTCCAACCTCAATCAGATAGTTTATATGTATACTCTGTTAAGTGGGGATTAAAGATCAATATCAATAAAACAAAGATATGTATTTTTAGAAAACGAAGCAAAGTAAAAAATTATCAATGGTGTATTAAAAATGAACCGTTAGAAAACGTAAACTCTGTTTGTTACCTCGGGGTAAAGTTTAGCAGTAATGGATCAATGGTGGAGGTAATTAAATCTTTGTCCGACTAGTCCCTGAAAGCAATAAATGATTTATATTCAATCTTTTCTAAGCCTAAATTTGATTTGAAAACTAAGCCTTTATTATTTGATCGCATGGTTGTACCGATTTTTTATTCTACTGCTCAGAGATATGGGATGTATATGATACCAAATCTATAGATAGGGTTTACTTGAAATTCTGCCAAAAATACTTGGTGTTAAACCCTAGACTCCTAATATGGCTGTTCTAGGTGAATTAGGAAGCTATTCTTTGTCTAAACTGTGTAAGGAAAGAGGTTTGAAGTACTGGCTGAAACTGATGAATAATAAAGTTTCACTACTGTACCATGTTTTTACTATGCAGTGTAATAATATTGACTCCCCAAGATGTTTTAATTGGGCTAAACATGTGAATTCACTATTGAATGACTTGGGTATTAGCAATTTGTGGAACAACATTTATGAAAAAATACAAATTATTTTCCAATGTTACAGAATCGTCTCAGAGACCAATTTAAGCAGAACTGGCACTTTGATATCAATAATATGTCAAAACTGGATTATTATACAGAATTCAAAACCGAATTTAGATATGAGCCTTATCTTGGTATTGTAGAAAATGACAGTTGCTTACATGTTTTTGTCTTTCAGCACACAGCCTGGCTATAGAAACAGGAAGATATGTTGGTACCGATAGAGCTAATAGAATTTGTAGAAATCGTAATCATAATATTGTAGAATCAGAATATCACCTTTTGATGACTTGCTGCAAATATTCCAATATTCGATCAGATACATACCACATCTATCATGGCCTACTATGCAGAAATTCAACAGTTTAATGAGATCAAAAAATAGAAAAACTGTAATAAATATTTGTAAATTTATCAACGAGTCATAAAAAGTAAGAGCAGAAACGGTATAGTTAAGACCATTGATATGAATTTCTTTTATTATACATATAATTGTAATGTTTACTCATGTGCATGTAGTTATTTATTATAGTTATATCTGTTCATTAGCCAAAGACATATTATGTCGATATTGCTAATCAAGTTTGTTGTTGTTGTATAATTATTGATATTAGATGAAAATTTTCATTTTTGACTACAAAACAGTGGTTTTGTTTACTGCAATATGATATTAGGCATAAGATATCAACAGATTCGGTTTACTTTAATGGGCATAAGATATCAACAGAATTCCGTTCACTTTAATGTAGTAATTAACATTATACATACACTAGTTCAGATCACTACACTATGATATTGTGCATAAGATATAAAGATATAAACAATTCGTTCAAAGTTATACATTTGCAACGTTCACTACAATATGAAAATTGGGATTACAGATAAACTGACACTATTTACTCACAATAGTTTATAAACTGGCGGCATTCACTACAATATGATATTTGGGATTGGATAAATACTGTCTCTGTTCTGTATTTTGTGACTTCTGTGTATATATCTACATACTAAACCAATGTTTTTTTTTTCCACAGGGTTAAATTATAGAACAGTGAGCTGCATGTGATTGAACATGATAGCTGACCTGCACCAATACTATCCTTGAGACACATAAAACTGATGATATATTTTTTAACTTCTATTTGATCTTTAATATCTTTATACCTTCTATTTGATCTTTAATCGTCATCACTGGATAAAATGTGCTATTATGATTTAGGTATCGTAGGTATTTGTGTGGGACTGTTTCTTAACCTGCACTATTATTATTATTATTATTATTATTATCTATTATTATTATACCACATTTATATAGCACTCTTTTCATGCACTTGTACACGTTCAAAAGTGCTTTACAGAATAAATTGCAAAAATACAAACAAATACGCATACAAAGATAATGCATTCCACATTAACAAAAAACATGAATGAAAACAAGTATAATTTAAAAACAAGATAAAAAAATAAATGTATCGGTCAGTTAACAAAATATTGTACAAAGAAGTGGGTTTTGAGCAGGCTTTTGAAAGCAGCTAGCGTGTCAGCTTCCCTGATCTTGACAGGAAGGGAGTTCCAAAGCTTTGGAGCAGTGCACGAAAAGCTGCGATTGCCATACATCATGGTTTTAGATTTTGGCATAACCAGTGACAGCGTGTCTTGTGATTTTAGGGTCCTGACCGGTTTATACACTTCTAGCATATCCCTAATATAGGCAGGGGACTGATTGTGTAAAGCCTTAAAGGTGTGGGTCAGAACCTTTTACTGCACCCTGTATTTCACTGGCAACCAGTGAAGCTCCTTCAGAACCGGTGTTATATGATTGCGACGTAGGGTCTTAGTGATTACGCGAGCTGCAGTGTTCTGGACATGTTGCAACTTGTTAAGTGTTCTGTTTGGTATACCACTTAACAAGGCATTACAGTAGTCTAACCGTGAAGTAACCAGGCTGTTTATAAGGGTTTTTGTGGCATCACTGGTAAGATACCGTCTGATGTGACCTATTCTGCGAAGTTGTGCATATCCAGCCCGGCACACCGAGTTAACTTGTTGTTCCATATCCATACCGCTGTCAAATACTGCTCCAAGATTCCTAACACATTTCGTGGATTTTATCACAGAATCACCGACCTTCACAGAAACGTCATCAATGTACTTGGCGTTACGCTTTGATGTCAATAGCATTACCTCAGTTTTATCAGCATTGAGCTTCAGCATGTTGGAATTCATCCACGAGACAATTTCAGCCAGACAGCTCTCAAGCGGCGCAAACTTCACTTCTGGCCACGCCTCTATCGGCTTAAAAGATAGGTATAATGAGAGTCATCAGCGTAGAAATGATGAAGAAGTCCGTGACGTCTGCATAATGGCACCCACGGGTTTAGTGTACATGATATAGTTCTTTGGACCAAGCACTGATCCTGGGGCACCTGTATTCATCACGTAGGCGTCGACAAATCACCATCAACGCATACAGTTTGATAGCGGTCACTACGATATGATGACATCCATGCAAGTGCTTTGTCTGTGACTCCAAAATGATGTTCGAGCCGGTGTAACAGTGTTTGGTGATCAATCGGTCGAAAGCCGCAGAAAGATCGAGTAGCACGAGGACTGTTACAGAATTTTGATCGAGAGATGTGAGGATGTCATTCTGTACCTTTATCAAAGCCGACTCAGTTGAATGAAACTTTCTGTAAGCAGACTGCAGTCCCTCATGTAGTTCATTTTCACTCAAGTGCCGCTCAAGACGCGCATCTACTACCTTTTCTAAGATTTTGAAATGAAAGGGAGGTTAGATACAGGCCTGTAGTTTTTGAGAATGTTTGGTTCAAGACTGGTTTCTTAAGCAGGGGTCTTATCCTAGCACTTTTAAACTCTTTGGTACATACACTAATTCCATTGATGTATTTATGATATTTGTTATCAGCGGCAAGAGCTCATCGAGGCATTTCTTCAGAAGCCATGTTGGTAAAGGGTCAAGTTCGCAGGATTTGTTTGGAGATTTTTGTATAATTTGTTCTACCTCTTCTATCGTTGTAGGAGCCAAATCAATAAGACAGTTTGCTACTTCTTGGTGTTCTGGACAATGCAAGTCTACTGAATCACGATCAGTTTGGCTATGCGAAATAATATAATTCCTAATGTTCTCATTTTTCTCGATGAAAAAGTCACTAAACTTCTGCGCAAGTTCCTTTGATGATGTGTTAGAGGGACGGGAAGCATCTTGGCTGTCTCCTAGTAGATTTTTGGTTATCTTGGCCAAACTTCTGTGGTCAGTGCCACACGACTTCACCTTATCAGAGAAGTAGTCAGTTCGGGCCTGAATTAGGAGTTTATTCATGGTAGCACATTGGTCCCTATAAAGTTGATGGTCGATTGTTAGTTTGGATTTACGCCACTTCCGCTCAAGCTTGCGTATTAAGTGTTTAGCCTCATGAAGTTTATCATACGGTATTGCGTATATCCCGAGTTATCTTTATTTCCACGATAACAAAATGCAATGTAATACTGAATCATAAACTTAGGTGCTGGCTGAAAACATTATTAAAATAGATTTAATTACAAGATGGGGCTTTCTAACAAGAATAAAAATTGTCTCCGGATCTTGTTTATACCCCGATAGCCTTGAAACTTAAATATATAGGACATTTAATATGTCTATTAATATTATTTTACATGAATCCTAGACACGATTTGTTTCTAAAAACACATCGAGGACAAATGACTCAAATGACAATGCTATACATTGTAGTCATTACGCATCACGCGAATGCAACCAGATTTAAACCAGCACACTTGTCGATTTCCGCCATTGACAATATATGATACTCGGGTATAGTTTGCACATAATTTCAAAGCTTACGATTTATTCTAAGTTTTGTTTCAGTATTGTCCATACATAACACCTATAAGTTTTAAGATAAAGTTCATTTCGTTAGTAGATATGTTTTAATTTATTTTTTTTTTGCACTCCACGCAGAAACTTGAAGGCCTTTACACTTCCTAACCATTTAAAAAAAAAACAAAAAAAAAAAAAAAAAACATTCAGTTGCAAATACATTTTCAAATCGAAAACGAAATGAAAGAAACATGTAGGCACGGTTTACGAAATTCTGAAACTGATTTGGTGCCCTCTGTTACTAATGCAGACAACTAGTCCGCCAACTAGTCCGCGGAAAAGATATAAAACGGAACCGGAAGACATCGAGAAAAATTGTCTCGATATATTCAGACAACAAAGAAGATTAACTATAATATAAGGATGTCACCGTCTCGGGGATTTTCATCCCCTATTAAGTATGTTTTTGTGCTTCATCCTTCGAAACAAGTAATATTCTAGAAATATACAATATGTCAGAAATTATCACGAATTCAATTTGATAACGTGTGAAAACATCAGTTAAATTCAACTTTAAATGAACATAGTGAAATATTCTGTTTTCGTTTTCTACAGCATGTATTTGCAGAAAAAAATATTATATCAAGAAGATGAGCGAAAGTAAAAAACATCATTCTAGCTTAATATGTTACGTGTTCATTTACTACGGAGCCCCTAAAGTGACATTTAGATATTACAGTCTTTTTTTTTATTTCGTATTCAGGAAAGATTGTTGCGTGTTAACAAATAAACAACAGCTATCTAACAGATAGTCAGAGTATTTTATATCAATCCTTTAAACACGATGTTTTGTTAAAAATACGATAAGAAGCTATCATATAGAGCAAACAACATTTTTTACCCCCCCAAAAAATCTGCTTGAGCATCACTTGCGTTCATAAAAGAACACGTCTTCCAAAACTGAAACTCAAACTAATCAACTAAGTTCACGATGTTAAAATTTGCATATTTGAAACTGTCAGGTAATGTAAAATTATATGTATTATTTAATTGGTACAACAGATAATTTCAAAGAAAGTAGATTTTAATTATGACATTATGTTTCAATATATAATAAACTTTATTTTTCAAAATTTTATTTAAGAAATAATTTATAGCAAAAGAGTGTTTTAACACTATTAATGCACGATGGGTGGTCATACGTCGGGCGTAATAATATCACGAGGGCGCATCCAAAGTGAAATTATTTGTACGACGTATTACCGTCCGAGAGTATAAATAGTGTTAAAACACTCTTTTGCTATAAATTATTTCGATTCTAATACGCCCTTAATCTAAAACAGTAGATAAAATATAGAAGCCTTCTTTCTTTGTCGCAGCAAAATCATTGACGTCACCACACGTTAACGTGTCGTCATTCTAGCGTAAGAGTGTTTTAACAGAGACAAGCATATTAGAATTATTAATATAATTTATTCATTCAATCCTTTCTCTAATATGGAGACATGTATATTCCAACGAATATATTTATGCCGTATGCAGTTAGGCAAAATAAGTTTATGATTGTGTGCTATGTTGCAGTTACAATATTTCATCGATAGTAAAGGCGTACAATTTGCTCTGCACATCGGCGATATCAGCTTTGAGTCATAATATGAAAATGTAATATTTTGAAAGTATTGAATTAACAACAGTGTCCGGCATACTTCTATTTTAGATGGAAATTATTTTAAAAAGCAATTCCATCTAAAAGAAAAATGTCACAACATAGCAACACAGCTTCTCTTGGTCTTATTATATGCACCGTTCATCGTGGGCTTATGAGTCGATCTAACGGTTGTTTGGGGTTGGGTTGAAATATACATTTCAGAATCTCTCTAAGAGAGACTTAAGTATACGAATATTTGGACTCGTACTTCCAAAATTATTTAGCATTTGCAAATATTCGGCGATGTAAACACTGTATTTAAATGTGATTTTGAAAATAATGAAGAACGTTTGAAAGAATCAAACTCCGCTGTGAACCTAATTTGTTATATAATATGTGAAAATCCTTGACGAATACACTTTATAGCGAAATATACATTTTTGTTGAAATTATTCGTTTTATATCCATATATGGAGATGTTTAATATGACTATTATATCTCAAAACAGACTGTTTACCAAATATTTGATATTGTCGTTTTTTATTTCAGCAGGTATAGATCACATTACCGTTAAAAAATCCGCAAACAACTAACATAATGTAATAAAAATCGAGAGATTGGACTGCATCAATCAAAGGGATCAGAACAACATTGAATCTAAGTATTTGGAGAATTTGTACAGCCGCTTCATAGCAAATTAATATAAAGACTGTATTGACAGTAAACATACAAAAAAATACTCAAGCATATCACGTCCCTGGCACCGGTTTTAGTAAAACTCTTTTATTCAGATACATTGGATGG
>NW_026460424.1:0-27862 GCF_021730395.1 Mercenaria mercenaria | reverse complement strand
AAAATGTGGTCAACGCAAGGAAAGAAAAACTGTAAAGAAATTGAATTTAATAGATAATGTAAAAATTTTTTCGAAGAAATATGTCTAAGTAAATTGAAAATATAATTTGCGATGTTTTTAAAACCCTTTAGTTAATATTGTTAGTCTTTAATGAACTGTAATGTACCATTTTAAATTTTAAAAAAAAAAACCCCATTTAGTTTGCTGTAAAAATAATTTAAACAGAGACCCCCTTTGGGGTGGACGTCATCTGATTTTTTTTAGTGAAATAGAAATATTGTCCTCCCATGATTTTCTAAGTTAAAAGGGCCATTTTTGCAAAAAGCGGATAGGTTATTTTTCTTGATGTACGTGCCCATTTATGATGGTGAAAAAACTTTTGAAATTTTTAAAAGCAAAGCTTTGATATTTTATGAGAAAGTTGATTTAAACAAAATATAACCCAAGAAAATGATTTTCAAAGCCCAAAAGGGGCAATAATTTTTGAAAAAAACGGGGGGGAGTTTGTTGTTGCTGTAGGGTGTTATGATGGGGCCCGTTTTGAAGTTTCAAAGAAATTTGTTTTGATAGTTTAAGAAAAAAAGTTGCCCTAAAACATTAAAATTTTTCAGTTGAATTTTTAAGTAAAAGGGGGCCATAAATCTTGCAAAAGCGGACGGAGTTTGTTTTTTTGTGTAAGGGTAAACTTAGATGGGAACAAGGTTTTTGAATTTTAAAAATAGCTTTATAGTTTAGGTTTTTAAAACTGACCTAAACTAAAATTAAACCCAAAAAAAACGATTTTTAAGCCCAAAAGGGGCAATAAATCTTGAAAAAAGAAAGATGGAGTTAGTTTTGGCGGGTTTTGCTTATATGGTGAAAATTTTTTCCAAGTTTCAAAGAAAAGCTTTGTAGTTTAGGAGAAAAAGTTGACCTAAACTAAAATTAACCAAAAAAATTGATATTTTCAAGTAAAAAGGGGGCCCCATAAATCTTGCAAAAAGCAAGAGGGTTATGTTTTTGTTACAGGGTAGTTATGAGGTGAAAAGTTTTCCAAGTTTCAAAGCAATAGCTTTGATTTTTAGGGAAAAGCTGACCAAACAAAAATTAAAGGAACCCCGCCGCCCCGACCCCGAAAACCGTCAGTATGAAATAACTATCTTTTTTTTTCAAAAATCAGATGAGCTAAAAACAAATTGTTTCCCGAATTTTCCCCTTTAGCTTTTTACTTGTCCGAATTATTCCTAACAGTCCGAATTTTTGTGTGAGAGAGATTTTATTTCGCATGATTTCACTACTCGGACCGTAAATTAAATAAGGTGGTAAACCGAGCACGACATTAAGGTACTTACAGCGTGAAATTATTTAGGGAAACATGATAGAGTATGGGTTTAAATTATACAAAAAAAGTGAAAAGCACCCAATTTATCGGATCGCCCTAGAAAATTTTGTTTTTAAATTTAGCTTAAATATTGCTGAAAATAACCCCAAAATAAATTAATAAAATGTTTTAGTTTTTTGGGAGTTGTTTTTGAAAATCAAAAATTTGATTGGGCCCATTTTGGGGCTTGTTTGAAAAAAGTATTCAAGAAAATTTTTTAAATGAAAATGTGTGTAATGTCCATTGCATATTTTTTACCCAAAAAATTTCCCAGGAAAAAATTTTTGAATTTTTTAAAAAAAAGCGGGGATTTTGTGTTCTGATGGTTACATGAAAATTACCCCCCCACTTTAAATGTGAATTTTTAAAAAAGAAAAGCAAAACTAATTGAAACACTTGTGAATGAAATTAATACATGTGGGTTATTGTCAAAAAAATATAAAGAAAAATAAAAAAATTTTGCACAGACACCTAACTGCGCCCCCCAAAATAAAAAATAAAAAAGGGACCCCCAAAAATAATGTATGATTTTTAAATGCAAAAAACTTTCAAAGCCAAGAGTAAAAGAAAAGGGGAAAGAAAAAAGAGGTCCCCCATAATGCCTCCCCCGAGGCCTTTAAAATGAATGAATGGCCGATGTTAGAGTTTGGGACCTTTGACAGGGCGGGTCTTGCGCGCGCACGTCGTCTTCTGTTGTACCATTCATCCCCAAAATTTTTAAAACCACCCATGAAGAAAAGATATGGACGGACACCCCCATCAAGCACTATCTGAAATATAAATTTAATTTAAAGTGTGCCCTTGATTTGAGCTAGGATGGGTTTGCGGAAACACGTCGTCTTCTGTGGTACACATTCAGCCAAGTTATTTAAAAATCATATGGATGAAAAAGTTGGAGGCACAAATGCACTATAGAAAAATGCCCTTTCGAAAGTGTGACCTTGCCCTTTGAGAGGAAGGGGTCTTGCGCACAAACGTCGTTTTATTTGGTACACATTCATCCCAAGTTATTGAAAACCCATAGGATGACAAAGTATGGCAGGCCCGAATCCCCAACTGAAAAAGACCTTTAAGTCTAAGTGTGCCCTTTGCCTTTGAGTGGCCCGGGTTTTTGGGGTGAATGTGTTTATTGTGGTAAACTGCAAAAATGCGGACAGATAAAGCCCGACAGGGGAAAGAGATTAAAAACTATATGCCCCCTTCGGAGGCAAAAATTAAAGGATTTTGACAAAAAATGAATGGAAATTTATCTCGAATTCCCTTTTAAAAATCATGAAAAACAAAAAAGGTACAGTGGTTTAAAATTCAAATTTTATAATAGAATGGGAAAAAATGTTTTTGTCAAGATGAAAAAAAGATAGTCCCTTGTGCTCTTTTGCAACAGGAAAAGAAAAATTGAAAACTTTTTTTGGAGAGTGACACAACCCAAAAAAAATTTTAAATCAGCTCTTGAAAAAAAAAACTCACCCCTTTTCTTTTGAAAAGAAAATTAATGATTTTGGGTCAGCAAAAATGAGAATCCGTTGCCAAAAAACCTAATTGATTTTTTTCTAATGTCTTTACAAGCAAAATGTTGTTTTACCCACGTAATAGGAGCCCAAAAATTTATTCTTAATTCTAATATTGAACAAGGGTTCCTAGGTGACAAGCCCCCAGGCATTTGAATGAATGTTATGACAATGTTGAGTTTAGGACCCTTTTCCTGGGTGGGTCTTTCGAGGGCATGTCGTTAATGTGCCAAATTCTGCGTGTTTTTTTAAAAAGTGATGTGGGGTTTTGGGCGGACCGCCATCAATGCACTATATGAAATGACCTTTAACGTTAAAATGTGACCTTGCCCGTGAGCCGGACTGGGTTTGGCGGACACGCGTCTTATGTGGTCACAATTGAAATTTTAAAATCCATCCCTGAATGACAAAGATATGAAGGCCGCCCCTCAAGCCAAACTTTGTCTAAATGTGCTTTCCCCTTTAGAGGCCCGGGTTTGCATGCGACACTTTCTTACTGTGGTACAATTTAGCCAAGTTTTTTGAAAATCCCCATGGTGACAAAGATAGGGCCGGGCAGCCCTCAGCCAAACTTTAAGTTAAGGGACCGGGCCTTTTAGCTACGGGACGGGTTTGGCCGACAATCCTTTCTGGGAACATTCGCCCGTTATTTGAAAAAACCCCTCCTGGGGTGACAAAAAATATTGACCGGGCACGCCCCTCAATCACACCCTTTTTTGTCAAGTGTGACCTTGACCTTTTTGCTAAGACCTGGGTCTTTCGCGCGACAAATCGTCTTCGTGTCCATTATGCCAAAATTATTGAAAATCCATCCAGGGTGAAAAAATGGAACCGGGGCACGAAAATTGCGGGCGACTGAAGGGCCCACAGAGAAGCCCCCCGACGGACAGACAGTTAAAAAAACTTATGCCCCCTTTTAGGGGGGTTAAAAAAAAAAACGGAACACAAAATTTAAAAATATAAAAAAATTTTAAAAACATTTGGAAATCTATAAAAAAATTTTTTTCCCAGAGCTGTGCTAAATTAAGATTTGAAAAAAACAAGAGCTGTCTATGGGATGAAAAAATCCCCACGATGGCATTTTAAAAGGAATAGTAGGGCCCGAGGGTTAGAGTTTGGGAAACTTTGCCTAGGCCGGGGTCTTGCGCGCGACACGTTTGTTTTACTGTGGTACACATTCATGCCCTTTTTTAATGCATATCATGAAATAGGACCTTTAACGTCTAAGTGTGCCCTTTTGATCTTTGGTAGGGACCGGGGGTTTTTCCCGCATGCATGTCGTTTACTGTGGGTTCACTTTTCATCCAATTTAAATTTTTGAAAACCCCTCCATGGATAAACAAAGATTTGGGGGGGGCCCACAAAAGGGCCCTTTTTATGAAAAAGGGCCTTTAACGTCAAAAGTGTGCCCTTTGACCTTTGAGTTTCGGACCTGGGTCTTGGCGGGGACACGTCGTTTACTGTGGTACACTTTTCATCCCAAGTTATTTAAAAAATCCCCCACCCATGAAAAAAGATATGGCCCCGGGAACGGAAAATTGGGGAAACAGACGGGACGGGACGGGACAGATCGACGGGACGGTTCAAAAACTATATGCCTCCCTTTAGGGGTTTAAAAAGTAAAAAAAACCTAAAAAATATAACAAAAAAATTATTTAAGAGGGTGTGTTTTATTTTGGGGGGGGGTTTTTTCTAAAAAATCTTTTTTCTATTCCATAAAACCCAAATTTTAAATTGATGAAAAAGAAAAAAAGGACATTATGTAGCATTGTAAAAGTGGGGGGACAAAAAGGAAAACCAGTTTAAACCCCCTATGAGCTAGAGGGGCGATTAGATCTCCCTTAGGGGGACCATTGTAGATCATGATCAACCTGACATCTTTTGCAGTCTGATCGAGTTTCTGCCTTTTTCCCCCATCCAGTTATTTATTTTGATAGGTAATCGCCTTTAAAAAATTTAAGGGGGTTGGGTCTAAAATAAAAGGAGGGGCCCCAAATTTGTTACATAAATTTTTTTGGGGTTGGGGGTTTAAATATTTTTAAACAGAGATAAAGGGGAAAAAGTGTGCGAAGTTTTTTGTTTGTTTTGTTTTGTTTTTTTTTTGTTTTTTGTTTTTGAATGTTTAAATTTTTTTCAAATCATTTGGAAAAACGAAAATTGGGCTCTATTGCTCTTTATTAAAGGGAATGAAAAAAAACCCCTTTTCCCATTATTTTTTTTTTTTTTTTTTCAAAAATAAATTTTTGAACCCTCCCCTATTTTTTATTGTTAAAATATTTTTTTATAATAACTTGTAATCTTTTAAGACTATTTGGGGTTGTGTTCGCCCCTTTTACTAGTCATTTGACAAAGGGCAAATAAAGGGGGTCACCTTTCAGTGGGCCCGAAAAAAAACACAAAAAAAAAAAAAAATTTTTTGGGGAAAAAACTGATTAAAAAAATTAGTATAAAAGGGATAAGATAAAAAATTTCGGGAAATATTTTGGCTCGTAAAAAACAATGCTTATATTTTAATGTTAAAAATTCCTTTTAAACAAGTTTCATATTTTTTTAAAAGACGTTTTTGAAACCAGAAAGAAACGCAGTTTTAAACCCCATTTTCATAAAGGGAAAGTTCCTGTCGGGGCATCATAAAGTTCAGTGTTTTTTACAAAATTTCTAATATGAAATTTGATATCGCCGATATCTTCTTTAATTTTTAAAATACCCTTTCCCGCCCCAAAAGGTTTCCGGGGGTTTTCCCGTACAATCGGAATCGGCTATTTCTGTGGTTTGGGCCGGGCCCGGGGGGGTTTTATTAATTTTATTATTTTTTTAAAAAATTATACCAGTTTTTTATAGCCCCCCTTTTTCATGAAATTTCACGTTAAAAGGGCTTTACAATTTAAATTTGCGCCCCCCAAGGGCGCATAATTCATCCTCTAAAAAGTAAGAAAAGAGGGGGTTTTTTTGGACCGAGGGACAGAGTGAGAAAAACCCCCCACGACAGAGAGTCAAAAATAAGTTACGGCTTGTCCGGCAAATTTTCCCTAGCCCCATTGCGAAAGACAGCCGGGTTTTCTTTAACGGCCCGTGTATAGCACTGCCCGGGGCTTTTTTTTGCTTTTTAATATGTTTTTTCTGAATTTAAAATCAGTGGGGATGGATATACTTGATTTTTTAATTTCGTTTTAAAATTCGTTTTTTGGGGGCCCAGTATAATATTTTTAAAAAGTAAAAAAAGGAGGGCCATGATGGCCCTATATGGGCTCCTGTTTTAAATTGCACTTGGGGGAAAAGAAGGTCCTCAAAAAAAAATATCCAAGCCCAAAAGGGACAGGAACAAAAAAGGGTAAGAAAAAAACCGAAAAAAAAAAAAAAATTCTTACAAGGAAACCAGATATGTAAAAATACCCCAAAAAAGTGAAGGTAAAACCAAATGTTTTTCCACAGAATGGGGTTTCTGGGTTTTTTCCCTAGGCCAATAAAAAAAAAAGTTATATAAAAAACTATTTTTTTTTAACCTAAAAAGAGAAGAAATTTAAAAAAAAAAAAATTTTATTGAAAAAGTGAACAAAAGAAGGATTCCCCAAATAAATTGTTGAAAAAAGGGAAATTTCAGATCAGTATTTTCCCATTAGTTACGGAAAATATACCCATTTTAATTCAAAAATAAAGGGGGGGGTAATTTGCAAAAAATCGGGTCCATAGTTATTTCCCCTAAAATTGGCTCAGCCCAACTAATGCCCAATAAGGGAAATTTAAAAAAGTCCTATAAGTACTTACTGATAAAAAATCCATTTTAAATTACATCAGGGGGGGAAAATCAGATAAAAGATAAAAAAACTCGGGAAACCTAAAAAATGGATCGGGATTTGTCAGGGAAACCCCAAAAATTTATTTTTTTTTTTGGGGAAGGGGAAATTTTTTGGGAGTTTGTATCAAAAAAAAACCAATAAAAAAATTCTCTTAGGGCCCGGCAAAACCCAAAAATTTGGGCCAAATTTTTGGCCTTTTAAAGGGGGCCAAAAAACCTCTTGGCCCCTGATGGAATCGGGCCCAGTTAAGAAGAAAATCGAGATCTTGTTGTGATACAAGTTTTGTGAAAGGTCGGGTTTAAAAACCCAAAATCATAAATGAAGCTGCTATTTTGCAGACAAGGTCAAAATGAAATTTTTTGGCCCCTTTCGGGGGGCCATAATTTTGGGAAATTTCCTTTAGGGGATCTGGCGGTTCAAAAAAGGGAAACCCGGAATTTTTTATGGTGACACATTTTTTTGTGAAAGTTTGATTAAATTCAAATCTTTAAAATGAAGCTGTTTATTGTGCAGCCAAGGTCAAAATAGCAAAATTCGGGCCCCTTTCGGGGGCCCACACTCTGGAACCCATAAGGGAAATCGGGCCCCATTTTTAAAAAAGGGAAACCCAAAGATTTATGGGGGAAAAAAGTTGTGTGCAATTTTTGGTTTAAAAATTAAAATCAAAAAGGGAAGCTGTTTAATTGTGCGAAAAGGTAAAATAGAAATTACGGGCCCCTTTCAGGGGCCATAATCGGGGAATCCATAAAAAAATCGGGGACCAGTTCAAAAAAGGGAATCAAGATCTTAGGGTGATAAAAGTTTTGTTCCGGTTGGTAAAAAAAAAATCAAATAAACCCTGTTTAAGTGCAGAAAAAGGTAAAAAATACCCTTTTTTTTGGCCCCTTTCGGGGGCCCATAACTCGGGAAAACCTTTAACGGGATCTGGCCATTTCCCATAAAAGGGAAACCCAAAGTCTTAGGGTTTGTTTACAAGTTGTGTGCAAGTTTGGTTAAAAAAAAATTCATAAATAAAACCACTTTTTGGGGCAGACAAGAAATTGTTGACCCATGCATGAGAGGGGCTGGGCGGACGGGGACGGGCGGGCGGGGGAAAAAGGGGGATCACAAAAGCTCACCCTTTTTCCTATTGACAGGTGAGCTAAAAAAATAGGGAAAAATAAAAATATTTGGGTTATTTTCGGGAAAAAAGGCCCCAAAAAATTTATTTTCCCCCTTTTGGCCCACCGAAAAAAAAATTTTTTAATTGGTTCCCCCTCAATTTAATTATTTAAATTTCTTTTATGGTCAAAAAAAAGGGTGCATTGCGGTATTTAAAAATAACTTAAAAACGTTTAATGCAATACATAATAGTGATTTAAGCATTATGCAGGAAAAATCAGTAAACGGTCGGTTTTACTTAAGGGCCCAAACAAACTGGAACGTAATTATACTGAAATTTCCCAAACAAACAAACAAAAAAAATTGTCCCTCAATTTTAGTTTTTTTCTAAACAACAATGATTTTCAAAATTGCTTCTTCAAAAATTTTCATTTCGGGATTTTTACGGTATATATAAAAATTTTTAGGGTTTTTAATAAAAAACCCCGGGCCCCGCCCCGGGGCCGGGCCGAAACCAAAGGGAAAACCGATACTGTTTTTACGGAAACTAAAGGAAACTTTTTGGGAAGGGAAAGGGTAAAAATAATTCCCAATTTATATCGTGTCCTTAAAACAACTTAGGGTATTTAGAATTTAGAAAAAAAAACCCCTGGACTTTATGGTGGGCCCCCCCAGGTTTTTTCTTTGATGAAAAAAGTTAAGACGCGTATTTTTTTTTGGGGGATGCCGTGGGGCCCTTAAAAAAGTTACATGTGTTCATACGTGTTACACAGAATATATGCAAAGTACCTTGCAGTAAAAACCTTTTAGAATGCCTATTTAAATGATCAGGGGCTGCTGAGGCAAAATTTGACTTATGCACAATTTAAAAAGACAAAATTTATGAAGCTATTTTTAAAAAGATTTCTTTTTTCATTTTTTTCACCCAAGTTAGGGTAAATTCTTTTTAAATTTTACAGTTAGGAAAAAAGTTTTAAAACCTTTTGCCTTTACCTTTAATCAAGTGACCCCAAAATAAATGGGGTCATCACTCTTTCAGGGCCAAACATCCATTAAGTTTCAACATTTTTAGGTCCCAAATGGTTTTTCAAGTTATTTCCCAAAAAGATTTTTCATTTACAGGCCCCTGTTCCTTGACCTTTAATAGGAAAGACCCAAAAACAAAAAGGGGTCATTATTGCTTTTTCAAACACCCATTGAAGTTTTTAACATTCTGGGTCAAGTTTGGTTCCAAGTTATTGATGGGAAAATGGGTTTTCAATGTTCTGGCCCCGTGACCTTGACCTTTAAAGGGGTGCCCCCCAAAAAAAATAAGGGTTTTTAAATCTGCATGGGAAAAATCATCATTGGGGTTTCAAAAATTTTGGGTCAAGAGGTTCTTTAAGTTTTGATTTGGGAAAAGGTTTTCCCAAAGTTTAGGGGCCCCTTTTGGGCCCTTTACCTTTAACAGAGTGACCCTAAAATCGTTAGGGGTATTAAAATCGGGTGACCCCAAACATCCCACGAAGTTTTCATCATTCTGGGGGGCAAGGGTTTTCAAAGGGTTTCCCGGGCCCGGAAAAAAGGTTTTTTTTAAAGTTCGGGCCCTGTGCCTTGCCTTTTTCCCGAGTGACCCCAAAATCGTTGGGGTTAAACTACTTTTATGAAAATCATTTCCCATTAAAATTTCAAACCTTCTGGGGAAATGGTTCTCAAGTTACTGACCGGAAAAGGTTTTCAATGTTCCGGCCCTTTTGACCTTGACCCTTTTTTTTGGGGGGGGGACCCCCAAAAAACCCATAGGGGTCATTTACTTTGCATGGGACAATCACCCTATGAAGTTTTAATATTTGGGTCAAAGTGGTTCTCTAGTTATTGATCAGAAATGGTTTTTTAAAAGTTCAGGGCCCCTTTTGACCTTGACCCTTTTATGGAGTGACCCCATTCAATGGGGGGATCTACCCTTCATGGGCCAATCATCCTATGAAGTTTTTAACATTTTTGGCAAGTTTTTCTCTAGTTATTGATCGGAAATGGTTTTTTAATGTTCAGGCCCCCGTGACCTTGAAACCTTTTACGGGGGTTGGGCCCCAAAAACAATAGGGGTACCCTTTTTTCATGGGCCAATTCCCTCCTATTTAAGTTTTAACATTCTGGGTTCAAGTGGTTCTCTAGTTATTGAATGGAAAAGGTTTTTTAATTTTTCGGCCCCCGTGAACCCCGACCTTTGATGGAGTGGGCCCAAAAAAAAATAGGGGTCGTTTTTACTCCGCAGCCCTACAACCCTATGAAGTTTGAAGGGTTTTAGGTCAAATGATTCTTTTTCCCGGGTTTTTGCTCGGAAAAAGAAAATTGACGTTTCGGGGGGGACGGACGGGGCGGGGCGGGGGAAGGGGCGGACGGGATGGAAGGGCAAAAAAAAAAATTTTGTTTTCCTGGGGGGGGACATTATTATGCAGAGGGCAAAATTTTTGTGAAGGGGTTTTTTTGAATGAAAAATAAAATCTATATCACGAAACGGGTTTATAAAGGAAAATTTTGCAGACGTATTTGGGAATTAAATTTTCCCCGGTTCGAGTATTTATTGCCCAAAATAGATGTTAAAATAGAAGGGTAGATAGGGACAGAGACGCCCCCCCGCCGGAAAAACAGTTTTTTCAAAAAAAGGCCAAAATGCACAATGTATATCCCAGGTTTCTAAAAAATTTCTTTCTGGTACTTATTTAAAAGTGTAAAAATTTTTAAATTTTTTCTCACTCGGGGTAGAGGGCTTGCACTTCCCCCTACCGTCAATCAAAAAAACCTGCAAAAATTTTTGTTTATGTGTGCTGGGTGGGCCCTGTGGTTTTCCACTTTTTTATTTTAAAGAAATCGAGGTATTACCGTATTTCAAATGTATTAAGGTGTAGGACGTATTTATAATCATTTCGTGCGTTACATGCCATGAATATACAATCATTTTAGATTCCCTACAGTTTGTTAACTCAGCGCCAGGTTATAGTGATTAGTACAGCCAGTCTACCTAACCCTCTGACCTGTGACATTCCATGCAAAGCATAGTTGTAAAGTCGTATAAATACTATAGCCTACTTATTAACGTTTAATAATGTTACACACTGATAGCTGCAAGAGAACTACATGCAGATATAGACTTGTCATAGTGCACTACTGCGGGAAATATAAAGTGGAAGTATTGGACTAGGAAATTCATGGCATGATTAATTTTGATTGATGTATTTTTTTCTGCAATAATTTTTGGGAGATGAGTGTAAGGGCATAAGAAGAAGGCGGCTGGAATTGAAATTTGGTTTCTTTATACTAACCCCTCCCTCGCCGGAGTGGTGTAGGGTTGAGTAAGTGCTTTGCAGTATAATCAAGGGGCAGGACGTGAAGTGGTTGCACACTTGGTTCAAGCGAGCGAAATGGTCGCAAACTTACAAAATGGCGGATATTTTCTGAAATCATCGCGTGTTTGCTTGTTTTTTTATCAGGTAAGTTGGTTTCAATGGTACTTTTAACTCTATGAATATGTGCATGCATCAGTTCTATGTCTACGTCACACTCGGTTTTGCGTTTCAGGGTTGTAGATTTTAAATTCTCGAAGTTATTGAAGTTATAAAATGGTCATGTCCATGTTTTGAAATTTGAATTGTGTCGTTTCTTGCCGTTTTTAACACTCTAATGATTAAACTAGCCTGGTTTTGGACCCTTAAACGAGACAAAACAACTAATTGTGAAGAATTCTGTAAACGTTTGGCTCTGCATGTTTTTGGGATAGTGCTATACCCAAATAAATCTTGTTCAAGTTCTTTTTTGTTGCAAACTTGTACTTCAAGGAATTTCTGTTGCAAACTTTTTCTGAAAAAGTAGTGTCCAACTACATTTGTATCAGAGAATGTTTGTTTTGCAACTCGTGTACATTTCTTTTCTGTTTAGGGTCGTACATTTTTATAGCATCAAATAGCCCTTTGATGTTTTAATATAACTGTTGATTAAAAAAATACCTTATCATGTTTTCATGAAACCTGGTAGGATTAGGGTTAGTGTTCATACATAATTTTAACATGTTCCCTGTTTATAGATTCAGCTGTCTAGATTGCAAGCAGAAAACAAACTTGAACAAGGAAATACAATACTGTAGATTTCAGATCTATTGAAATTAAAAATAAGTTTGCTATATATTAGTTCGATTATAATATTTCTTTTATGTAAAATATCTTTAACAAATTTTCTGTCAATTATAAATACAGGTCAATGGAGATGGGAACTTAGAATCTGGAGTAAGAATTCAGACGAGAACTTGTCAGAATATCCGGTTTGCATTAAGTAATTTCTTTGGCAAGTGCACACCATAGCAAAACCGGCTACATCGTATTATATCACTGATCTTCCAAGATCACAAAAAGCTATAAATAAGTCTCTGTTTTGTGCCCAAAAGTCGTTATACGTGATTAGAAATAGAAATCTGAAATTTCGCGCTATCTGTTGCAACTTTCAGGAAATTTATGATTTGCCTCTTCAACCAGTTGCACAATAAACATTCACTGAGAGATGGACATTTTTTTTAGAAAAAAGTTTGCAACAGAAACTGCTTGAAGTACAAGTTTGCAACAAAAAAAGAGCTTGAACAAGATTTATTTGGGTATAGCACTATCCCGAAAACATGCAGAGCCAAACGTTTACAGAATTCTTCACAATTAGTTGTTTTGTCTCGTTTAAGGGTCCAAAACCAGGCTAGTTTAATCATTAGAGTGTTAAAAACGGCAAGAAACGACACAATTCAAATTTCAAAACATGGACATGACCATTTTATAACTTCAATAACTTCGAGAATTTAAAATCTACAACCCTGAAACGCAAAACCGAGTGTGACACAGACATAGAACTGATGCATGCACATATTCATAGAGTTCAAAGTACCGTAGAAACCCACTTACCTGATAAAAAAGCAAGCGAACACGCGATGATTTCAGAAAATATCCGCCATTTTGTAAGTTTGCGACCATTTCGCTCGCTTGAACCAAGTGTGCAACCACTTCACGTCCTGCCCCTCGATAATGACATGGAAATATATAGTCATAACGGTATGATTTCCATGTAGAAATTAATGAAGTGATAGTTTATATGACTGAAATTGAGCGTTATACTATGGCAATGAGGATAAAAATATAGGGTACCGTGTGTAATACTTCTCAACATTCAACGCTGCATTCTTCGTGTGTAATCGGTATCCTGACCTATCCTAAATTTTTGACCAGACCCTAAATGTTTTTTGGTCTGAGATTTTTTTTTTTTTTAATTTTTAATAAAAAGTTTAAAAAACTGCTCATTCTATGCTTTAAAAATGGTCAGTGATATTAGAAATTATTCGTATTCATTTTTTCTTTTTGACACAAAAATAATTTCCGGAAAGTCTCACTGAATAAAAAAAGAATTAACAAGAGGACCATGATGGTCCTGAATCACTCACCTCTTCCCACATGACCCAGTTTTGAGTATGATGAAGTTTTTTCTATTATTTGACATAGTGACCTAGTTTTTGAGCTCATGTGACCCAGTTTTGAACTTGACCTAGATATTATCAAGATAAAAAAACTGACCAATTTTCATGAAGATCCATTGAAAAATATGGTCTCTAGAGAGGTCACAAGGTTTTTCTATTATTTGACCTATTGACCTAGTTTTCGAAGGTAAATGACCCTGTTTTGAACTTTATCTAGATATCATCAAGGTGAACATTCTCACTAATTTTGATGAAGATCTCATGAAAAATATGGCCTCTAGAGAGGTCACAAGGTTTTTCTATTTTTATACCTACTGGCCTAGTTTTTGACCGCACGTGACCCAGTTTCGAAACTGACTGGATATCATCAAGGTGAACATTCAGATCAATTTTCATGAAGATCCATTGAAAAATATGGCCTCTAGAGAGGTCAAAAGATTTTAATAATTTTAGACCTACTGACCTAGTTTTTGACCGCAGTTGACCCAGTTTCAAATCTGACCTAGATATCATCAAGATGAACATTCAGACCAACTTTCATACAGATCCCATGAAAAATATGGCCTCTAGAGAGGTCACAAGGTTTTTCTATTATTTGACCTACTGACCTAGTTTTTGATGGCATGTGACCCACTTTCAATCTTGACCTAGATATCATCAAGATGAACATTCAGACCAACTTTCATACAGATCCCATGAAAAATATGGCCTCTAGAGAGGTCACAAGGTTTTTCTATTATTTGACCTACTGACCTAGTTTTTGATGGCATGTGACCACTTTCAAACTTGTCCTAGATATCATCAAGGTAAACATTCTGACCAATTTTCATGAAGATCTCATGGAATATATGGCCTCTAGAGAGGTCACAACGTTTTTCTATTTTTAGACCTACTGACCTAGTTTTTGACCGCACGTGACCCAGTTTCGAACTTACCCTAGATATCATCAAGATGAACATTCAGACCAATTTTCATACAGATCCCATGAAAAATATGGCCTCTAGAGAGGTCACAAGGTTTTTCTATTATTTGACCTACTGACCTTGATTTTGACCACACATGACCCAGTTTCAAACTTGACCTAGATATTATCAAGGTGAACGTTCTGACCAATTTTCATGAAGATCTTGTGAAATATGTGGCCTCTAGAGAGGTCACAAGGTTTTTCTATTTTAAGAACTACTGACCTAGTTTTTGAAGGCACGTGACCCAGTTTCAAACTTGATCTAGATATCATCAAGATGAACATTCTGACTAATTTTCATGAAGATCTTGTGAAATATATGGCCTCTAGAGAGGTCACAAGGTTTTTCTATTTTTAGACCTACTGACCTAGTTTTTGATGGCACGTGACCCAGTTTTGAACTTGACCTAGATATCATCAAGATGAACATTCTGACCAACTTTCATAAAGATCCCATGAAAAATGTGACCTCTAGAGTGGTCACAAGCAAAAGTTTATGGACTCACGCACGCACGGACGACAGACACCGCGCGATCACAAAAGCTCACCTTGTCACTTTGTGACAGGTGAGCTAAAAAAACTGCCCACTTACTACCTATTTTTTTAGGCATGTTACCAGACACAAAGAATTATTTAGGCCTTGGGAATGTACATGTGAAACAAAATTTCTTTTTTGTCTGTGTGTGTGTGTGTGTTTATAAAGTAAGCAAATTGTGGATTAATAGACCAAGCCTTTTTTTGATGTCCGTCATTTCTTTACCGACATTGTGGAAGTTAAACTACAGAAGAAAAAAAACAACTAAGAAAACACTGAACTTTATGAGGCCTGCGAGGAATTCCTTTCTTCAAAATATAACAACTTCTTGCACAAAACGTGATTATGATATATAGTATATTATGATAACGATACAAAATTTCAGAAACTAATTAGAAGGCTCGTCCTTGCAATAGAAAACAACGCTATCTATAACGACTTCCTGTGTATAAGTTTACAAATAATATAAAGACGTTTTTGCAACCAGAAAGAATACGCAGTCTTAACTCATTCATCAAAGAAATACCTCGCGGACATCATAAAGTCCAGTGTTTTTTTTTCTAAATTCTAAATATCTAAGTTGATATCGACACTATATCATTCGTAATTATATTAGCCTTCCTTCCGTAAGTTTCCGTACAATCAGTATCGGCTATTTCCGTGGTTTCGGCTGGTCCGGGCTGGGCTGGGTTTTATTAATAACCTTTGTTTACCGAAGATACCTCAGCCAATCAGCTTTTACAGGAAGTTGCTGGTTACCGGTCGCATTATTCAAAAGTTGGCCATCGCAGAAGACCATTTTGTATTGGCATATTTTATTGGTTACTGTAAGACCGAGGGTCAAATGATTTGAGTATTTCTATTGGTTTCCAAAGCTGTTGCAGTTTTTGCGCCATCTTTAAAATTTGTGAGATGTTTTTCTGTGACTTATATATATCGTTGAGAAATCCTGCGACTTTAAATTCCGGAAGCAAAAGAATATAGGTAAGGGTAGACTTCTTGGAAAAACAAAGCCCCACAACAAACGATTTAGAACAGTCAACTCGTCCCCTAGTCAACTCGTCCCCAATTTGGTCATTTCGTCCTGCTTGACGATTTCAAATTGGTCATTTCGGTCCCCATTTTGAAACGTATTTTTTTTAAAAAAGAAAAAATCAAAATATGATAAATTAAGTCGTTTTTTTTTTATTTGTTAATTTCCTTTTAAGCACACAGTGATTTTGTTTACTAATGAATTTGCCTCTGAAATCTGAATACAGGCTGTAGCCCCTACAAAATTTTGAGTATTTTCCCCCGTCTTCTCAAAATTTTAGCACAATCGAAATTTACAAATTTAGTTTAAATTTACCTTGAACATGATCTTACCTGTAACTGCAATTTCTGGCTTATTCTGTTTGGTAAAATGCTTTCTAAGGAAATTTTATTATTTAACACTGATTTTGTAAATTTTATTTGTTTTTCAGATAACTCACAGTGCTGGATATATTCCCACATGTCGACATAAGTCCGGCAAAGATCAATAGAAAACTTGTTGTCAATGACATTTTAAAATAGAAAAATGGAAACTCCACAGGTTTCTCAGCAAGACAAAATCGAAATCGTAAGGTTTGATTCAGAGCCTGTTCATGGACAGTAGTGGAAATGCAACCTTAGAATTGCCATGATGCAAGAAGATAAATCTGACAATTAATAGTCACTGTGAATCGTCAGAAGTATCATCTTCATCCTAATTAAAAAGTGAAAGCAAAATAGAATAGAGAAAAGTGGAAACTTCACAGGTCACTTAACACGACAAAAACGAAAATGTTGCAGGCTCAGTTTGATTGAGCCTGCTCATGGACGGTAGTGGAAATGCATGCTACCGTCCACGCGCTCTAGCCCCGGGTTGAGCAGAACTCAACATTTACACATGCTAAAAGTACAAAAAAACAATTTAGAGACATCTGCAGATGTATTCAAATGGCGGTGGACATGGAACCTTTAGTGACACACATGTTGAGGCGTGTAATTCCATGAAGAGCGGCATTTGGTCCCCAGATAAAGTAAAGGGTTTGCCCGAAACAAGAAAACAATGGGCAGAACTAAACAAACTGAAATTTAGGAAGGGGATAACTTGACCCTTTTAGTACTTTTAAATTAGTTCAATTTGTCGACCATCTATTAATTACGTTAACAGTTATTCAGCCATTTTTACGAATAATTCACAACATGGCATTCACATTTTTATGCCCCCACTTTGGGGTGGGCATATAGATTTGCTCTTGTCCGTCCGTCCTTCCGAAAATGTTGTGTCGCGCGTAGCTCTGAAAGTATTTAACGTAGAGTCACAAAACTTTACAGGAATGTTGGTCAGCATGTGTAGTTGTGCACCTGGGGTTTCGCGTCCGGATTCATTCAGTCATGTAGAAGTTATGGCCCCTGACTTTGTAAAAATTGGTCATTCTAGTATTGTGTCGCGCCTAGCTCCAGAAGTATATGACCTAGAGTCACAAAACTTTACAGGCATGTTGGTCACCATGTGTAGTTGTGCACCTGGCATTTCGCATCCAGATTCATCCAGTCATGTAGTAGTTATGGCCCCTGACTTAGTAAAAAATTGGTCATTTTAATGTTGTGTCGCGCATAGCTCCAAAACTATTTGACCTAGAGTCACCAAAGTTTACAGGAATGTTGGTCAGCATGTGCAGATGTGCACCTGGGGTTTCGCATCTGGATTCATCTAGTCATGTAGGAGTTCTGGCCCCTGACCTGGGAAAAAATTGTCATTTTAATGTCATGTAGTGGGAGCATCTGTGTCCCATGGACACATTTCTAGTTCTGACATTAAAAGGATGTGAATTTTGTTCTACAAAGCAGCATGAATGCATTTGCCAAGTTTGATAGTGTATACAGCTGGAACTTTTGCTTAGAATAATCTTGACATGTGTTTCAGATAATAATAAATGTCCACTTGCATAATTGTACCTATTTTTAATTCATTTAATGTTTTAATTAATTAAATTTCAGGCATTTAAATATGCTTCACTGTATAAGCTTGTGTGTGAAAATATATTTAACTAGAATTAAATAAAAAACATAATTTTAAAGATTTTGAATATGATATAAGCTCACATTAGAGCGAAATGTTTTTGGCAAGCTATTGTGACCACCCCATGTCCGTCATCAGACTTTTATTCTAATTAAAGCTTGTCTTATTTAGAAATGAGAATTCTCTTAATTTTCCGCAGCTTCTTCACATTCTGATTAATTGCTGCAGATTTCAATACTCTGCATTAATTGCGTAACTTTTCCGATTCTGACCTTCGCTTAAATCAAGGAATATATTGCATCTGGAATGGAGTGTTACTGAATAATTTGAATCACGCCTCATAAGAGTTGTAATTCATATTATAGTGATCACCCTATCTGCCTGTTATTATACCTTTTGTTCATTTCAGCTTTCTTTCCTGGAAAATCGAGGCAAAGAAACTGGGAAATTTACACATAAAATGTGGATAATACTCCGCAAATGCGAATAATACTCCGCAATTGCATTCCGCAGATTCTCCGCATTCTGGTTAATTCCTGCGGATTTCTTCGGCTCAATACTCCGCATTGATCGCGGAACTTTTTCCGCTACCTTATTCTCTCCCAATTTCCGCATTTTTTCCGCATTCTAGTTTTGTTGCGGATCTCCGCGGCTCAATACTCTACTTTTTTTACGTATGACTTGCGGAAATAGTCCTGCGGAGGAATTGCGGAATTCCGCATTATTTGCAGAGATCTGAGCTAAACCAAGTTTTTAAGCAATAAGACTTCCAAGAACCAGAGAATATTGCAGCATGTGGAAAGGTAATGTTAATCAATGATAGTTATATAAAACACTTTTTACTGAAGCAATTGTTGAAACTTACATTATAACATGATTTTAGTTATTGTTACTGAATAATCACTGCAATGATTGATTTTTAATAGTTATTTAAACTTCAAATGGTTTTGTGATTTTACATCTGTTTTTCAGATCAAACAAAGTCCTTTCCTTTGAACCTCAGAAATTCATTTTATGCTATTTGTTACGTATTTGCGAATACTTTGCATATTATTTTTGCATGCAAGTTGCAAATACTTTGCTATCACTTTGCGATTTATTTGCTGAAGTTTCAGCTGCAAATTGAAAAATCGTTTCCCAAAGTATTTGCATTCTGTGTGCTAGTGAAACATTTGAAAAAGATTTGCAGAATATTTTGCACTTTTCGTTCCTTTTTTTACTCGTCGTGGATATATTCAGCAATCATGTGCTGCAACTGTTCTGCAAAGGTTATGGCAAATATTTGGCAAAGATAAAAAGTATATTCTGCAAAGGCCCTGTTTTTGCATGGGTAATCTCCCCTTTTGATTAGTCTAAATAATGAGTAACTAAAGATAAGGCGAAAGGGCAATTTGATCTGCAAACAGTAGTATCTGCACTTGGACCTGTTTTACATCAATGTTTTAACATATTATAGTAATGCTGGGAAAATTTTTCTACTAATGCAGAACCTTATTTCTAAAATTTTCCATGACAAACTCACTGAATAACACATTATACATATTGCACTGAAATGTAAAGTCTATTCAGTAATGTTTTATTTTTCAAATTAATAAATTTGACATACTAACTGGTCATCTAGTACAGTTACCAAAGTACTTCCGTAGCCAAGTGCTTTTGTCATTATGTGAGTCATCCAGCCTCCTTGCGGAAGACCAGCGGTTCAACCAGGTCCCCACCTATGCCTGAAATAATGCCTAGACAGGTACACGAGTCTTCCTTAAAAATTAGATAGAAAGTTGCCATATATTCTGCACCATGTCACATATATAAAACTTCAAACATGTATGTACAAGGTAAGATTGTCTTCAAGAACAGGGTCATGAAGTTTTGTTTTCATTCTAGGGTTTATGTCCTACCAAAACAATTTAGAAATATGGCAATTTTTCAGCTTTGAGTAGTAAAAGAAGGCCCAGGCGCCCACCATTAAAGGCATGGGCAGATGCCTGGGTAGAACTAACTAGAGCTATCACTAAAGGTGATGAATGTACCCCCCGCATGCACTGACACAGTACATTGCAATTTGACACACACAAGACTGCATAATTATGTGGACTGTATGTATATAGACTGTATGTATACAGTATAGTAACAAAAAACAAAGTCCCATAACTATGCAGAATATTTATCTAAAAGAATGTAACATGCCCCATGCACAACTGGACGGACGGACAAGAGCAAATCTATATGCCAACCCCAAAGTGGGGGCATAAAAATGTGAATGCCATGTTATGAATTATTCGTAAAAATGGCTGAATAACTGTTAACGTAATTAATAGATGGTCGACAAATTGAACTAAACAAACCAGTGAGAGCTTCTTCTTCCGATAATTTATCCATTTACTGACTGCAAAATTCAACCCACGCAAAGTTTATAGAAATCATACGATGCGTGTTTACGTTCAATGTGGGAGAATTAAGGCTGATCGGCTATGTTACCTAATGCATCCGGACGATTCAGATTTTGTTTTTAAAAAAGCATTGTGTGCGTTTCTGTAATTTTATATACGTTTTGTACGCTTAGAAATTATTAGACATGGGGTATTTGCATTATTTCTATACGTAATTTACGCTAATACGCATCTTATCTGGGCCCCGTGGAACAATTTTTGTCTTTCGCTGGATGTTACCCAAGCTTTTTAAGCCTGCGCAATTCTTAAAATGCACATTTAGCTTAATGAGTTACATTCGAGTATGCACAATTTACAAGTCATAAATATGCAGATTACATCGTTATTGGTCATAGCAAAGGGAATGACACAACTTAACATCATCATGCAGTGAACTGTTTGAAGTTTGAGAAATCTAAGGAAAATACATCCTTCACGTGTTATTTGGGCCATTTAGAGAATCGCTGAAAAGCAAGGATCGTTCAAAAGGCTTCAGCCTTTAGTCGACTCAAAAATTTGGGGGTACCATCCACGTTGTACCACAGAAAAGTGGTCTCGGTTTTTCCCTACGGCCAATAATAAAAAAGTTACTAAAAATAAGCTATTTATATTAAAATAAAAGGGAAGTAATTAAAAAGAAAATTATTGTAAAATGAACAAAAGAAGGGTCTGCCAAATAAATCTGTTGACATAAATGAAATTTTAAATCAGTATCTTCATTAGTTACGGAGATATTTCCCATTTTAATTTGAAATAAAGGGAGGTAATTGACATAAAATCAGTTTCCCTATTTATCCCACCCTGATTTACTCAGTCCAACTAAAGATAATAATGAAATTTCAAATAAGTCCTATACTTACTGATATAAATCCATTTTGACTACAATCAGGGAGGTAATCAGATATAAAAAACTCTGGAACCTACGATTGGATCTGATTTGCATGGAATCCAAGATTATTTTTGTTGAAGATATTTTGGAAGTTTTTATCAAATAAAACCGTAAATGAAGTCTCTATATGGCTACAAAAGCCAAAATAGCCAATTTTGGACCTTCAAGGGGCCCTAACTCTTGGACCCCTGATGGGAATCTTTGGCCAGTTCAAGAAAGAATCAAGATCTTGTGGTGATACAAGTTGTATGCAAGTTTGGTTAAAATCAAATCATAAATGAAGTTGCTATTGTGCAGACAAGGTCAAAATAGCTAATTTTGGCCCCTTTCAGGGGGCCCAAAAATCTGGAACCCATTATGGGATCTGGCCGTTCAAAAAGGTACTGAGATCTTTTAGCAAAACAAGTTTTGTGCAAGTATGATTAATTTAAATCATAAATGAACTGCAATTGTGCAGACAAAGGGCAAAAACTAATTTGGGCCCTTACAAACGGCAAATGAATTGCCTCAAAAAGGGGAAACCGGAACCTAATGGAACAAAGGGGTCAAGATGGAACCAAATTATAATGATACAATTTGTGCAACTGGTTAAAATCCCAATTTTTGCCCCCAGGGCCAGTAAAATCTGGAACTTTCCCAAAGGGATCTGGGGCGCAGTTCAAGAAAGGAACCAAGATCTTATGGTGATACAAGTTGTGTGCCATTTGGTAAAAAACAAATCATAAACTAGAAAATGCTTTTGTAAAAAAGCGCATGTCTCCCCCAATGCAAAGTCCTATAGGCAAGAAGTCAATAGGGGTCAGGAGTGAAAGTCAAAGAGACACTGAATGTTGGCTGCAATAGGGATCATCTACTTGGCATGTCCAGTCATCCCGCTAAATTTCAACACTCGTGGCCTAGTGGTTTTCAAGTCACTGTTCAGGCTCCTGTGACCCTGACCTTGATCAAGTGACCTCAAAATAAATGGGGTCCCTGTACTCTGCATGTCCAATCATCCTGTTAAGTTTCAACATTGTAGGTCAAGTGGTTCTCAAGTTATTTCCAAACAAGAACTGTCCGTAAGACAGCCAAGCTCGACTATTCGAAATATTGTCACAGAAGCAGGAAATTATTACCTATAATGTTAAATATCAAAAGAGTTTTAAGTTCGAAACGGGACATAATTTGACCAAAATGCATAACAGAGTTATGGGACTTGATGCTATCAACTAGTTTAATAACCCCGAAGAAACATGTTAAGTTTCAATTCCATATCTGCATTAGTTTTGGAGATAGTAACTTGCATGTAAAACTTTAACCAGAATTTTCTAAGTCCAAAAGGGGGCATAATTTGCTCAAAATACATGTTAAGAGTTATGGAACTTGACCCAGTGAGGTTGGTAACTGACCAGAACCCAAAAGCACCGCCTTGCGGGTGCTGACGCTCATCTGATTTTTTTTGTTTTAATAAAGAAATATTGTCCTACCCATGATTTTCTAAGTCTAAAAAGGGCCATCATTCTTGCAAAAAGCAGGATAGAGTTATGTTTCTTGATGTACAGTGTCCACTTATGATGGTTTAAAAACGGTGCAAGTTTTAAAGCAATAGCTTTGATAGTTTATGAGAAAAGTTGACTTAAACATAATACTCAACCAAGAAAATGATTTTCTAAGTCCAAAAGGGGCAATAATTTTTGCAAAAAATCAGGATGGAGTTTTCGCTGCTTGCTGTACAGGGTCAGCTTATGATGGGTGAACAAGAGTTGCAAGTTTCAAAGCAATAGCTTTGATAGTTTTTAAAAGAAAAAGTTGACCTAAACATAAACTTAACCAAGAAATCTGATATTTTCTAATACAAAAGGGGCCATAAATCTTGCAAAAGCAGGATGGAGTTATGTTTCTTGCTGTCCCGGGTCAACTTATGATGGTGAACAAGTGTTGCAAGTTTTAAAGCAATAGCTTTGATAGTTTAGGATAAAAGCTGACCTAAACAAAAAACTTAACCAAGAAAACCTGATTTTCTAATCCAAAAGGGCAAAAATCTTGCAAAAAGCAAGATGGAGTTATGTTTTTTGCTGTACAGGGCAGCTTATGATGGTGAACAAGTATCCAAGTTTCAAAGCAATAGCTTTGACAGTTTGGGAGAAAAGTTGACCTAAACTAAAACTTAACCAAGAAATCTGAAAATTTTCTAAGTACAAAAGGGCCATAAATCTTGCAAAAAGCAAGATGGACTATTTTTTCTTGCTATACAGGGCCCACTTATGATGGTGAACAGTATTCCAAGTTTCAAACAATAGCTTTGATATTTAGGAGAAAAGCTGACCTAAACATAAAACTTAACCAGGCAACGCCGACGCCGACGCCGACGCCGACAACCGCTCAAGTGATGACAATAACTCATCATTTTTTTTCAAAAAATCAGATGAGCTAAAAAGAATAAATAAGTTTCAAGCTATATCCTTTGGTAATAGCTGTATGTACTTGCACGCAAAATTTTTAAACCAGGATTTTCTAAGTCCAAAAGGGGCATAATTTGCCCAAAATACATGTCAGAGTTATGGGACTTGATTCTATCAACTAGTTTTATAACCCCGAAGCACATGTGAAGTTTCAATTTAATATCTGCATTAGTTTGGAGATAGTAACTTGCTTGTAAAACTTTAACCAGGATTTTCTAAGTCCAAAAGGGGGCATAATTGCTCAAAAATACATTCAGAGTTAGGGGACTTGGCCCAGTGAGGTAGGTAATTGATCTAGAAAAAGAAAAAAATAGTTTCAAATCAATATGTCTTTTAGTAATACTGTATGTACTTGCACGCAAAACTTTAACCAAATTTTTTCTAAGTCCAAAGGGGCATAATTTGGCCAAAATACATGTCAGAGTTATGGACTTGACCCATGAGGTAGGTAATTGATCTAGAAAAAGAAAAAATAAGTTTCAAATCAATATGCCTTTTAGAAAATAGCTGTATGTACTTGAAACGCAAATTTCAACCAAATTTTCTAAGTACAAAAGGGGGCATAATTTGGCCAAAATAAAGGTCAGAGTTATGGGATTTGGGTGCATCAACTATTTATAACCCCGAAGACACATGTGAAGTTTCAATTCAATATCGCATTAGTTTTGGAGTTAGTAACTTGCATGTAAAACTTAACCAAATATTCTAAGTCCAAAAGGGGTATAATTTGCCCCAAAATCCCGGGTTAGAGTTAGGGAACTTGACCCAGTGAGGTTGGTAATTGACCTAGAAAAAGAATAAATAAGTTTCAAAGCTATATGCCTTTAAATGATAGCTGTAATGTACTTGCATGCAAAAACTTAACCAAGGTGTGACGCCCGACGCCGACGCCCCGGGTGAGTAAATAGCTAGACTATTCTTCGAATAGTCGAGCTAAAATGATTTAAAATGGGAAAAGGCACATGTGACCTTGACCTTTAATAGACTGACCCCCAAAATCAATAGGGGTCATCACTCTGCAGTTCAATCATCTCATGAAGTTTCAACATTTTTGGGTCAAATGGTTCTCAAGTTATTGATCGGAACTGGTTATCAATGTTCAGGCCCCTGTGACCTTGACCTTTAACAGAGTGACACCAAAAACGGGTCATTTACTCTGCATGAACAATCATCCTATGAAGTTTCAACATTCTGGGTCGAGAGGTTCTCAAGTTATTGATTGGAAATGGTTTTCCATGTTCAGGCCCCTGTGGCCTTGACCTTTCACAGAGTGACCATAAATCGTTAGGGTTCATCTACTCTGCATGACCAATCATCCTATGAAGTTTCATCATTCGGGTCAAATAGTTCTCAAGTTTTCTGACCAAAAATGGTTTTCCAATGTGCTGGCCCCTGTTACCTTTACCCCTTTCACAGAGTGACCCCAAATCGTAGGGGGCATCTACTCTTTATGACCAATCATCCTATTAAGTTTCAACATTCTGGTCAAGTGGTCTCAAGTTTACTGACGCGAAATGGTTTTTTAATGTTCGGCCCGTGACCTTGACCTTTAAAGGAGTGACCCCCCAAAATCGGGAAAAGGGGGCATCAAATCTTTATGACCAATCATCCTATCAAGTTTCAACATTCTGGGTCAGGGGGTTCTCTAGATTTTTGATTGGAATGGTTTCAAAGTTCAGGCCCCTGTGACCTTGACCTTTTACGGAGTGACCCCAAAATCAATAGGGTCATCTACTCTTCATGACCAATCATCCTATGAAGTTTCAACATTCTGGGTCAAGTGGTTTCCTAGTTATTGATCGGAAATGGTTTTCAATGTTCAGGCCCATGTGACCTTGACCTTTTACTGAGTGACCCCAAAATCAATTGGGGTCATCTACTCTTCATGACCAATCATCCTATGAAGTTTCAACATTCTGGGTCAAGTGGTTCTCTAGTTATTGATCGGAAATGGTTTTCAATGTTCAGGCCCCTGTGACCTTGACCTTTGGTGGAGTGACCCTTAAAACAATAGGGGTCCTCTACTCCAGCAGCCCTACAACCCTATGAAGTTTGAAGGTTTTAGGTCAAATGGTTCTCCAGTTATTGCTCGGAAATGAAGTGTGACGTACGTACGGACGGACGGACGGAAAGACGGACGGATGGACGGACGGACAACGCCAAAACTATATCCCTCCGACTTTTGTCGGGGGATAATAACTGAGACAGAGTGAAAGGGTATCAAAACTTTAACCTGAAATTCTAAGTAAACTAGAATGTGTCTCTGTAGACACAGGGGGTGCCCCCCACGGTGAATTTTCACAAGTAAGGGAAATCATTTAATGTTTGCAGTCCTTTAAATTGGGGATAGCCTCAAAAAAAATTTATGAAATGGATCATTATTCTATACCATATATTTTTTGACTATGAGCATCATGAACAAAAAATCCACTATTCTGGCTATTTCAAGGGATGTAACTCTGTAATAAATGCTAAAATTCTCAAGAAGAATGCCAAGTGTGCAAGGCCACATTAAGATAAAGACTCAAGCAAGGTTTCATGAATTTACATTAAATACTTTTTGAGTGAGGCACATAATTAGGTGAAAATGTGCATTTTTTGACTATTTCAGGGGCGGACCCACTTAAAAAATAGGAGATGCGCAAGTTCATATCATGATAAAGATTCCTGCAAGGTTTGATCAATTTATATCAAATACTTTTTGAGCTAGGCGTGTCACAAGGTGAAAATGAGCATCTTTTGACTATTTCAGGGGCCAAAATTCTAGAAATAGGGGGCGGACCCAGATGAAAAATAGGAGGTGCACAAGTTCATATCATGATTAAGACTCAAGGGGGGGGGGGCACAAAATGTGGGGATAATTCATGAAAGATAGGTACAAGAGTTATATCCCTTGCAGAGGCGTAGCTGGCCAGAAAATCACCATACGCACACATGAATTCGTTATATTTCTAGTGGGTGGGGTCCAGGGCATGCTCCCCCTGAAATTTTTGAATTCTGTATCCCATTAGGTGCATTCTGGAGTACTTTGAGGCAAAATTCTAAGTAAATAATTTTTAACAAGTTTCAAGAATTTTGTTGCATCTAAGCATATTTCTGAGATAAAACATGGTACATGTATTAGAGATGGTACCTAAAAATTCAAATTGCATCTGATATTATTTTCTGTTGAACACCTAATATCGGAGTACTTCAATTATATAGTGGTTTTACTTTCATACTTCATTTTTCATGCTGAAAGGCAATTTTTAATCCGAAAAAATTGGTCCCAGTTGGAAAAGTGAAGCCAGTGACAGATAACTCTTCTAGGACATTTAGTTATGTACCAAAATACGCATAGATTTTGGATATGTTTTCCTAAAAATATAGTTTACTTCAAGATCTATGAAAAATCATTCAAACAAAGAAAGTTGAAACAATATCTTTCATTTTCGAACAAAATAATTCAAAGGCAATTATTTTTATTCTTAATGTCAAAATTTTTCAGGTATGGTATGATTATAGGAAAGAAAACATTTTTCGTGAGAAAAAATATAAATAGACTATAAGAATTTAAAGACTCGAATCCCTCAACATTTTACAAAATTCGTTTTCCAAGAAATCAAGGCCTCAAAATGTACGAGTTAAAAACAGAGCCATACAAAAATGTATATTCTATCTTATGGTCACACCAAAACCATACCAAAAACTGTGCCGAAAGAAGTTATTTCACTTTTTATGACACGCACCTCGTCTTTACAAATGTACCTAATTTGCATATTGACCGAGGCTTGCGGAGTCGCATTTACCTTGCTGAATTTGCCGTTACAGAAACTTCTGTTAATATAATGTAGACGGTCATTAGTATAAACAAGAGCCATGTCAGACATGGCTAATCCCCCCACCAGGCATATCATAATTGAAGGATGTGGTCCGCATCAGGGGTTTTAAGATGTGGAAGAAAGAAAGTCAGTATGAGGTGGTTTACTGCTAAATTTTATTAATTTTCATGAAGAGTATAACTATGATTTTTTTTCTATATGGCTACTGTAAAAGAAAGGAATGGAAAGCTAACAGGAACAAGAGTGCCAGAATGTCACAATATATGCCCGTCAAAGCAAATTTTCTTTACTCTAAACAGCTGTATTTGCAAATGGAATGTTAATTTTGTGGTTGTTTAGTATCATTGTAAGTCTTTTGTTTTTTAAAGTCCACAAAAAAACTCCTTACTAGGTAGAGATACCTTTAATATAATAAAATTAAAAAATACACCTAAAACTGGAGAGTAACATCTATGCTGTACCACAGAAAAGTGGTCTTGTTTTTCCCTAGGGTCAAATTTTAAAAAT
>NW_026460423.1:0-5740 GCF_021730395.1 Mercenaria mercenaria | reverse complement strand
GATCATACAGTACCTGTAAATTATCGGCAGTAATGAGTAAAAATAATTTTCTTTGAATTATTTCGTCCGAAAATGAAAGATAATGCTCAACTTTTTTGTTTGAATGATTATTCATAGATCTTGAAGTAAACTACATTTTTGGGAGACACATCCGAATCTATGCGTACTTTGTTCACATAACTAAATAGTCTTAGAAGAGTTATCTGTCATTGGCTTCACTTTTCCAAGTAGGACCAAATTTTTCGGATTACATATTGCCTTTCAGCATGAAAAATGAAGTATGAAAGTTAAACCATTATATAATTGAGGTACTCTCGTATTAAGTTTTCAACAGACAATAATATCAGATGCAATTTGAAAATGTAGGTACCATCTCTACTTCTTCTTTTGAAATTTCTTTTGATGTCATATATGATAAACAACAGTTATATCTGACAAACTGATGTTCAACAAAAGCTCTTTGTCTGTTTCATTCGTTTAAAATATAGCAAGAACAGACACTGTAATAGACTTGGTAGATGTTTATGTACGCCAGTAGTGTACTAAAGACATGCTATTTTTTTACCGCGACATTTATTTGGCATTTTTATAACTCCTTTTTTTATTCAATCATCATTATATTCTATCTTACATAGCCATAAGTTTGCCTAGCAGGCAATATCATCGTCAAACGATCTCAAGTATCTTAAGTAAGAAAATACGTATAAATACGTTTTGATTCGAAAAGTACTCTTTGTTCTCCGTATGTCCTTTTTGCTTGTACGATACATAGCTGCCAAACTGCTTCATATATCAGTTCTGACAACGAATCTTGGACTTTTATGTGTTCTCATTAATTAAATCTAGCGTTCTGCAATCATTTTGAAGCACTTGTGATGCTTCTTGAGAATCCTTAAGTCTCGTGCAATTTTGAGAGAAAGTCTTCGCAGTTTTTAAAGCTATTTTGTCATTCACTTATATACTAACAGCTTGACCTGAAATGGATGTTTTAGACAGATGCAACAAGAGGTTTTAATACAGATAAAACAAGACAGAAAGATGTTTTAATACAAGCTTTTAGCTTACTCCTCACTTCTATCACATTAATATATGTTTGTATGAAATACATATTTGGAAATAAATATTGTCTAAACCAAGAAGTCGTCACTTGTATTCAATATATTAAAATACACATGAAAAGTTCGTAACGCATAATAATAAATTACATAAAATTCAGTTTCTCAGGTTTTCATTATTCCAAGAAATCTTTGACAAAATGTCTGTATATTTTTAACGATGAAAGCTTATGGCGAAAACAATCCTGGACCTACACGTTTTATGATAATTTATTCCTTTCAAATCCAATATTTTTTAATTGATGAATTTTCTTACGAAAATTTATGTACTCGCTTGCCGTATTTATAGACGACTGTCTGCTATGACTCCTTGTGCTTACACAATAAAAATCTCTCCGAGAGTTAAATAAATGCTTTTTTTTTACACAATCTGCATAAATTACTGCATATTATGAAGAAATTACTGTAATAAATATAAGATATTAAAGTAAAAATGTAATAATCATTTCCACGGTAGATTGAATTTCCTTTCGTATTCACAGTCAAAAGGTGTTTCGTTGTTTCTATGTAACCACCCAAACAAAAAATTGTTCTAATAAACACTATAAAAACACCTTATAAACACTATCAAAACCGCTTTTTTGGTGTTTGTTAGTGCGTTCCATTAGTGATCCATTGAAACAATCAAGAAATGGTGGCAATGGATCGCTAACGGAACGTGTTCCATTAAATGGATTGCGATTTTGAAGTGAGTTATTAACTTTACAGGGTCATTCAGAAGGCTTTCTCCTCTTTTATGACATATGGTTTAAATCCACCCAATGTACCATAACAGCAGGTCTACGGTTATGTTATGTAATCTCATCTATGGTATAATATAGAGGGACAGAAATTAGTGCATTTTGTAGGTAATAAGTGTAGAGGTTGGACATGATATGGATTTACTGAAGAGAAAATGTTGGTTGTTATTTCATTTAATTTCTATGATTTACAACTAAAGGTATCTTCTTAATACAATTACTTACAATTCAGTATAAATAAATGCATGTTTACATTGTGATTCTTTATAGATTTCAATAAAATAAGTGTATGTCAGAATTCAAAGATTTATGAAATGTATAACACAATAGTTTTTGAAATGCTGATTCAAATGACCTGTATACTTTCTTATATGGAAACTAGTTAATAAATGTATGTTTCTCTTTGTATATCCATATTTCATAAAACTGCATCCAAATGATCATGAAAATGTTGAATGATTGCTAAATTTGTATCATATATATATATATATATAGTAGAGAGAATTTATACGAACTAAATCACCACCACAATATACCAGACCAATTACGGCAAAGCGCCTAGCAGTACAAACGAACTCGCACATGCCACAGCAAGTCCACTAACCCAATAAGATTAGTTTCGGTGCTGCTTTATATACAAGCCCGACTTGTACTACACATTCGTACTGGTTCAATATTTGCATATATATACTCAAATCTCTGTTTTCATGTCTCACAAATCAGTAGTGACATTTTAGTCTTTTTAACTGATTGGGACCAGAAAAGCTATATTTTCTCTCTCTGAAAGTTAACTGGATCTCGAGGATACATTGAATATATAGAGATAGTTTGCATTAAGGGATATAATTATATTCAGAACAGTTGACTTTCCCATACGTGAGATCCGCTAGGATACAAGTTCGCATTATAAATTATTATATAGTAGAGAGAATTTATACGAACTAAATCACCACCACAATATACCAGACCAATTACGGCAAAGCGCCTAGCAGTACATATATATATTAACATTATTTAACAAATTAATATTTGAATAGTTTTAAAAGAAAGACCTTTTCAACAGTTACTGCACATCTCTGCAAATCCAGGCTATACCCAGTCACATAAACTGTTTGCCAAAACTGAATGCATCAGGTTTCGATTAAATACAGCCTGTAGTTAGTAATGTATCAGTTTGATGAAACGCATTCCATTGAGTGATCTATTAAGTCATCTATTATATATGCGTTCCGTTAAGCGATCCATTATGCGATCCATTAAGCTATTCATTATACGATCCATTATACGATCTATTATGCGTTCCATTATACGATCTATTATGCGTTCCATTGAGCGATCTATTGTGCGCTCCATTAACGTGTTGTTAAATGACACATTTATGTTAATTAGCGATCCATTAGCTCATTTGCAAATGAAATTGGAACACGGTTTTGTTGGTGTTTATTGGATTAACAACTCGCTTGCGGATCATGGTTTTAGTGGCGTTTATTGACAGTGTTTATTGGGCTTTTTTTTTTGTTTGGGTAAATACCATTTACGCGCTTTAATGGCTTTACCGTAATGAAATACAAAAGATGTAAATAAATGATAGCGTTAACAATACGAAAAGACTAAAAATACGACAGCTGTAACAGAATTCCGCGCTGCTTTAAGCTGATAAAAGTCCTTCCGGTGGAGTCAGAAAAGGTTAACGAATATTATCTAGCATTATTTACATGTAATTCAACATCTGTTATATAATCTTGAAAACAGATCTTGGCTTACTGATTCATAAAACAGATTTATTCGCTCTTTATTTATTGATTGTAATGTCAGCCGGTGTCATTTTGCAATTAATATTTCAGGTTCAAGTGTATTGATTTCGTTCTTTCAGCTAACAAAATAAAGCTTCAAACAGACATTAAAAAAGTAAACAAATTTCACAATATTTAATGCAATTGTGTTCGAATCATATGAGAACGCTGGAGTCATGGTTTAAATAACCAGTAAAATAAGGCTTTGGTAGCAGGTCTTTAAGATATGAACCATTGCATATTGGAACTACCGGTTGACTGTCTTCCTTAAACAATTTTTACTAGGCATACATTTTCATTTCTTGTAATGACTTATATTTCGAAGTTTAAAACTGCACTTGTATTAAAACATTTACAAATTTAAGGGCTGGATCCAGTTTTGTTTTCTTAATAGGCTGAATTTTTACTCAGTTTCTGTCATACCTCTTAATATAAATGGGCATAATAAGGATACGTGACTGGATGATTTTTTTTTCAAATTCGAAGTATGAAATTTTGAGACCATGCGGATACTAGTACCACTCCTAACTGATCCTTGATAATTAGGTTAACTTTTAACTAATATTGTGTAAGCCGTTGCTGTCCATGTTATAAGTAAATGTAGAGACAAAGCGCGCACCGTTATGAGTCATTATACCCTGAAATGGCCTACATTTAAAGACAATATCTAAACTGTACAATTCTAACGTTGTCTGTGCATTGAAAGCATCTTTTCTTTTTTGGTAAAGAGCTACGAATTAAAAACAGTATAATATTTTGTAATTACAGTTCCATAAGGCTCTTAATTTTATGTTTAACCCTTAGCCTGCTGGCGGCAAGTGATTCTGCCTTTGCGACCAGTGCAGACCAAGATCAGCCTGCACATCCGTGCAGTCTGATCATTGTCTGCACTGTTCGCTATTCAGTCAGTAAATTTTCAGTGAACACCCCTTCAAATGATAAATGGTATTGCCCAAATTGAATGAAAGACCAGTCCATTTTAGAAATTTAGCAGGCTAAGGGTTAAAAACAGATGCTGCGGCTGCTGTTCAAATAGAGACTACATTTAATTGAATAGTTAGAAAAATGCTACTTCCAATATTACACATGAAGTTATGAAGCCAATGTCACAAAAGGAGATAATCAAAACGTGAATTTTGTAGTACTTCCTATTATGTTAATCATATAGTCAATCCTATGACAAATACATATGAAAACAGTTATCAAACATTGGATTTGACAAGAAAATAATATAATTTATGTTTATAATAAAATATATGACAGTAACATTTTAATCAAACTTTAAGGTATTATGACCCTTTAAGCACCATTGTTTATAAACAGTCTATAAGAACATTCTTTGGGAGAACAGAAAGCAGGTTAAGTAAAAGTTTCATAAAGTCTGTTCATAAGATGTATTGAAATGTTCAACATCACTCACATACACCTTTTAACAGCATGCTTTAAGTTATTTTACTTCGATTATGATAATAGTTTGTATACTATTTGTATACGAATGTATAACAACCAGTAGCACATAATTGGATTTAATAAGCCAAATATTTATTCATAAAAAGCGGTTATGCTGTAAATACGTCTGTACCTGAAATGCCATGCAAGTCTGCAGAATTTCCGTAGTACTACTAATGAGAAACTAATATTGAAAATCGATTGAAACTGCTAATGCTGTGTTAGTGTATTAATTTGTCAAACAGTTAGTTTGTTTACAACAAAAGCTTGCTTACTTAAGGAGTGGAGTAAGCGTGGGTAATGATTCCCGCTGAGGTATAGACTGAAAAGCTGTTTGTCGATGTTTCTGTTGCATTTAGATATTTTATTTGGGAATAGAAAACGACAGTATAAAGGAGGGTAAAATTAAATGATAACGTTATAAATTGCTACAGCCATCGTGATTTACTCTTGAAGATTTTTACATTTGGAAACAAGTACGGATATTAGTGTTGAAAATTGTTGTTGTTTTAATATAAAAAAAAATCACACAGGATATATCTAAGGGCAAATCATTTTTTCAATCATGGAAATGACATGGTACATGATTTGACTGATATCGTGGAAAATTCTTGTTGCTTTGTTGTGTTAAAATTGAAAAGCT
>NW_026460422.1:0-27100 GCF_021730395.1 Mercenaria mercenaria | reverse complement strand
AAAGGTCAAGAGGATTTTTTTCCTGTCCGGTCTATAACTTTGTCATGCAAAGCAGGATTTAGATATCAGTTGGCACAATATTCCCCTGGATGAGACAACATGTCATGCGCAAGAACCAGGTCCCTAGGTCTAAGGTCAAGGTCATATTTAGAAGTCAAAGGTCAAATTCAAGAATGACTTTGTATGGAACATTTCTTCTTCATGCATGGAGGGATTTTGATGTAACTTGGACCAAATGTTCACCACCATGAGGCACCCTTGTTTTTAGAATTACATCCCTTTGTTGTTACTATAAATAGATTTTATTGTAACTTTTTTATTACTGGCAGTAGAGAAAAATCGAGACCACTTTTCTGTGATACAGCATGCATGTTACATCCAATTTTTAGGTGTATTTTGACCTATCTCTACCTGGTAAAGAGTTTCTTGTGGACTTATATTATTAATTATTTTTTTTTTTTTTTTTTTTTTTTTTTTTTTAAGATTAACTTCCCTTTGTTGTTACTATAAATAACTTACATGATAACATTTTTATAATCAGCCAAAAAAATTCAATATGAAAACAACTGTGGGTTTTTATATATGCACATTTTAATCCAAGTGTGTTGTTATAATGTTATAACATATTGTATATGTAGTACAATATTGTTTATACATCATTGACAGATATCAGTTCATTATGTTATACTGCAGTAGAAAAAATTAGGTGCCTTCCAGTAGGGGACTTTGTATTGCATGGCAATACTTCATTCACTTGTTTGCTATTGTAACTATCAAAAAGAATTTTGAAATATAATTTTAGTACAATATAGAATATCAGAATTAAAAGATTTTGCTCAGGAAACAGTGGTATTCACTTTTATATAAACAAAACATCATCCATTTAAACATTTCCATGCATGTCTACATGTCTGAAATAACATTAATCGAATTCTATCACATGACATGTCGAATTTCAAGAAACTATTAATGTGTAACATACATCTGTATTAAAAATATAAATTTTATCTGCTTTTTTTCAGGGCAAGAAGAAAGCTGTACACAAGCCTTGGAAGCAAGAACTTACAATTTAATGTTTGTTTTGTTAATAACATAGATATTATGTGACAAATATGCCTTCAGTTGTTAAAACAAAACCGTGTATTGTATTTATTTTTTGCTGCTGTTCCCCTTAGCCTATTACACAGACCAAACTTTATGAAAAAGATCACATAATATGTTTTTTACAAAGATGCAAATATCTTAATTTTGCTGAAAATAATACAGAATGGAGAATAAACAATTTTTGTCATATATGAAATATCTGATAAACACAAAATAATCTGTTAGCACTATCAATACACAGGTCTTTATATTATATGATGCTATAGATATATTATGACAACATAACAAATGTTTTTCTGTCTATTGCAAAGCATTCTTGGCTTTTTTTGTTTAAATTGTTTGTGCTTCCTAATAAATGTTATATTCTGTTAAATTTTGTATAGAATAAAAGGGAAATAAAAAAGATATAGAAGGCCGATTTTTGTTTTCTGCTCCTTCCCTCCTTTGGTGTTGTGCTGTAATTTTCACTCTTGTTGAAAGTTTCTTCCCATAAGCATAGATAACAACTATTTTACGCTTTCATTATTTATTATACACCATGTGGAAAATAATACATATTTATAAGTGGCTTTAAAACATCCTTTAGTGAACGGTCCCACAGACGGCCAAAAATCTAGTAGTATGTGATTATCACTGTTTGAAAATAAACTTCTTTTTATACAGTTATTTGAAATCAAAAGCATTATCAAAACTACTCATATAGTCCAAACACGACGGTCTAGCTGAACGTGCCTCACGTAATGACTAGCTTTAGTACCGTGCGGGACGTATTACTAGCCACTAACGCGTCATGCTCCGAAACTTTACTTCTTGTTGTTTCTAATTTTATGTACTAGTAGTTTGTGACTGTACCTGAAATAGAAAACAATAATTGCTTCATTACATTTCATTTATCCCTTAATTCATTGTAAACATTACGATAATAATAATACGGTACCGTAATCGTAGCCACTGCCTTACGATAATAAATCAGTGCAAAATAAAAATAAACGGGTAAAAATGAAATTGATTTAAATATCGAACAACTTTTACGAGTTGAAGTTAATATTAACTGTTTTGAAACTGCAAATAAGTTTTTACTCGAAAACAGTCAAAAATTTAATTACTCTTTATTGGTAACAAACGTATGGGCCGTACTGAACGGGCACCGACAAATTATTATCTAATTAGCACTTATTAACCAACATGAACTTATTAATTATAAGTAATTTACCAAATAGTTTTGCAACATGTGAAAATGGGCAAACATGCTAAACAAAAGAAAGAATTAGGCAGTTTAATTGCAACGGAGGTGAGTAAAACATTTATTCCAACATGTAATGTTAGTAGTAATTGTTAGTGGACGTTTTAACAGTTTTACATAGAATTATAAACATAAACAAAGGAAACTAAAAGGTTTATAATTACACATCTTATAAGCTTGGTATTTACCTGAAAACAGAAAACAAAATATGGGAGCAAAAATTATCTTTCTACAATGAAAAACGGGGTTAATTTAATTAGACGTTATATACACAGAGAATCACCACGATTGCACACCACGACACAACGTGTCCGCTGATCGCTGGGCGTGTATAAACGGACATGGTGTTCATATTGATGTGCTTTTTGTTGCACGAAAAATTGACATCTCATTTTGGACATACTGTTGGTATAAAAGCCGCACGTTTAACGTTCAGGTACCATTTTAATTATGGTCAGTTGGCCGATCACTCTTGTGTGCATCATTTTTTACACTTCGATTTTTTTCTGAAATCTTTTTTTTTTTTTTTTCACTTGCCCAAATTTTAGGGTCGGCTGGTCGGTAAAACTAAAGATAAAAAAATACTGGCCTAAAGACACTTTGATTGGAGTCTCTGCAATGTAACTATACATACTGTCTCAAGTATTTAACAAGAGATATGTGATAAACTCTCCAGAAGCAATGACGTAATTACCAAGATATTAGCAATTATATATCATGATAATCATATTATATATATCATACAAATATATAGGATATTGCGCTGGTGAATTATTCAGTAGATTCTCATCTCTTACACAACACTCAGAAATTATTGGGTCTTGCTAATTTTCACTTGAATTTAGATTTTAAGTAATTCATTTTCTATTAATAGAATTAACCCACCTTATTTAAATATCTTTCCGATCCACTTTCTGGATAGTTAAACCCTAAGACTGATTTTTTTGCTTTTTCCATGAGAAGATTTAGTTTTCCTTGTATGTGACATTTGTTTTTTTTTTAATTTACATGGTAAAACTTCCATAATGAACATACTAATAAACTTTGATAATGTGGCAGTTGACCTGAATACAATCGACACTGTTTATTGTCCAATACAGGTAAATCCAATAATTGCTTTGCAATAGATCTATGGCAGATTATCTTTAAACATCCCTGGACTTATTGGACTCAACTGCCACATTATCAAAGTTTATTAGTAATTATGGAGTTGTTAGTTGACATTAATTATTCAAATTATTTTGAAAATAATTATTACTGTTAGAAACACATTTCTAGTGTAAGATTAGAAAAAAATGCCTGTGTTTAAGCCTACTTTACCAACCCTAAAATTTAGCCCTTTCCCTAAGGTGTTTTCTTTTTCGTATCATGGATTTGTAAAATATTTTTGTTATGACTGTCACAAGTGACAATCAGAGATATTTTGTAAGATTTGCTGAAATTTGTTAATAAGAAGTTTGATTTATTGTTATATTTACCTTTTTATGACACTTTCCTTGAAACAGCAATTAGAAAAGTACCCTATTGTTGGGCCAAGTATCCCTAAACATCAGTATTATTTTGAATGGCCTTAAACATATTTACACAAATAAATGTATTTTCTGCATTTTCATAATTGATATTACATTGATAGGGAGTAATAATATTGCAAGTATATGCTATTAAATTCAACATCATAGTTTACCTGATTTCATGTTGGGAAGTTGTCAGTCACTGTGGCAGTACAAATAGTTTGCTCTTGGAAGAAATTTAAGAGCATTGGTAAGTTGAGTATTGTCTGGCAAAGGAACAGATATTATAGTTTTCCATCTTGTCAAAACTCTTACCAAAAAGAAATGTAAAACTCATCTTAATTAACAAAACTGTTGCAAAAGAGAAGATGATTAAACTGTTATAAATAGAAGAGTAAAACTCATCTTGACAAAACTATTACCAAAGAGAAGTGTAAAACTCATCTTGACCAAATTGTTCCAAAAGAGGACAAAACTGTAACAAAGGAGAAGGGCAAAATTCATCTAAACAAACTTGTTCGGAAAGAGAAGGGTAAAAGTCATCTTGACAAAATTGTTCTGAAAGAGAAGGGTAAAATTCATCTTGACAAACTGTAACAAAGGAGAAGTGTAACACTCACCTTGACAAAACTATAACATTTTTAGCTCACCTGTCACAAAGTGACAAGGTGAGCTTTTGTGATCACGCGGTGTCCGTCGTCCGTCCGTGCGTACGTGCGTCCGTAAACTTTTGCTTGTGACCACTCTAGAGGTCACATTTTTCATGGGATCTTTATGAAAGTTGGTCAGAATGTTCATCTTGATGATATCTAGATCAAGTTCGAAACTGGGTCACGTGCCATCAAAAACTAGGTCAGTAGGTCTAAAAATAGAAAAACCTTGTGACCTCTCTAGAGGCCATATATTTCATAAGATCTTCATGAAAATTGGTCAGAATGTTCACCTTGATGATATCTAGGTCAAGTTTGAAACTGGGTCACGTGGGTTCAAAAACTAGGTCAGTAGGTCTTAAAATAGAAAAACCTTGTGACCTCTCTAGAGGCCATATTTTTCATGAGATCTTCATGAATATTGGTCAGAATGTTTACCTTGATGATATCTAGGTCAAGTACGAAACTCGGTCACGTAGGGTCAAAACCTAGGTCAGTAGGTCTAAAAATAGAAAAAACCTTGTGACCTCTATAGAGGCCATATTTCTCAATGGATCTTCATGAAAATTGGCCAGAATGTTCACCTTGATGATATCTAGGTCAAGCTTGAAACTGGGTTACGTGGGGTTAAAAACTAGGTCAGTAGATCTAAAAATAGAAAAACCTTGTGACCTCTCTAGAGGCCATATTTTTCATGAGATCTTCATGAATATTGGTCAGAATGTTTACCTTGATGATATCTAGGTCAAGTTCGAAACTGGGTCATGTGGGGTCAAAAACTAGGTCAGTAGATCTAAAAATAGAAAATCCTTGTGACCTCGCTAGAGGCCATATTTCTCAATGGATCTTCATGAAAATTGGTCAGAATGTTCACCTTGATGACATCTAGGTCAAGTTTGAAACTGGGTCACGTGCGGTCAAAAACTAGGTCAGTAGGTCTTAAAAAAGGAAAACCTTGTGACCTCTCTAGAGGCGATATTTTTCAATGGATCTTCATGAAAATTGGTCAGAGTGTTTACCTTGAAGATATCTAGGTCAAGTTCGAAATTGGGTCACGTGGGGTTAAAAACTAGGTCAGTAGATCTAAAAATAGAAAAACCTTGTGACCTCTCTAGAGGCAATATTTTTCATGAGATCTTCATGAATATTGGTCAGAATGTTCACCTTGATGATATCTAGGTCAAGTTCGAAACTGGGTCATGTGGGGTCAAAAACTAGGTCAGTAGATCTAAAAATAGAAAATCCTTGTGACCTCTCTAGAGGCCATATTTCTCAATGGATCTTCATGAAAATTGGTCAGAATGTTCACCTTGATGACATCTAGGTCAAGTTTGAAACTGGGTTACGTGCGGTCAAAAACTAGGTCAGTAGGTCTTAAAAAAGGAAAACCTTGTGACCTCTCTAGAGGCGATATTTTTCAATGGATCTTCATGAAAATTGGTCAGAGTGTTTACCTTGAAGATATCTAGGTCAAGTTCGAAATTGGGTCACGTGGGGTTAAAAACTAGGTCAGTAGATCTAAAAATAGAAAAACCTTGTGACCTCTCTAGAGGCAATATTTTTCATGAGATCTTCATGAATATTGGTAAGAATGTTCACCTTGATGATATCTAGGTCAAGTTCGAAACTGGGTCACGTGGGGTCAATAACTAGGTCAGTAGGTCTAAAAATAGAAAAAACCTTGTGACCTCTCTAGAGGCCATATTTCTCAACGGATCTTCATGAAAATTGGTGAGAATGTTCAGCTTGATGATATCTAGATCAGATTCGTAACTGGGTCATGTGCGGTCAAAAACTAGGTCAGTAGGTCGAAAAATAGAAAAACCTTGTGACCTCTCTAGAGGCCATATTTTTCACGAGATTTTCATAAAAATTGGTGAAAATGTTCACCTTGATGATATCTGGGTCAAGTTTAAAAGGGGTCACGTCCCTTTCAAAAACTAGGTCTTGGGTCAAAAAAAAAAACCCTTGTGCCTCTCTAGGGGCCCCATATTTTTCAATGGTCTTCATGAAAATTTTTTAAAATTTTTTTTTTAAATGATTTTAGGTCACGTCTCAAAAAAGTGGGGTCCTATGTCAAATAATGAAATAACTTGATCCCATTTCAACAGGGGTCATGGGGGGAAAGTGATGATTAGGACCATCAGGGCCCTTTTGTTAAGTAGAAGTGTACAACCTTTTAGAAAAAAAATGTTACAAAAAGAGAAGTTTAAAACTGGAATGCTTAAAAAATGAATTAAACCCAATGAACTGGTCAAAACTCAATTTTTTTTTTGGGAAAAAAATTCTTAATTTCTAAACATCCCTTAAATAAATCACGTGCAAATGGGGCTGATCATAAACACAATGATCCATTAAAAAAAAAAAAACCCCCCTCTAGATTGGTATATTTTATGCCCCGAAGGAGGCATATTTTTTTGAACGTTGTCAGTCCGTCAGTCTGTCAGCTGTCCGCAGTTTTCGGTGGGCCCCATATCTTTGTCATCGAGGGATGGTTTTTTCAAAAAATTGGGATGAATGGTCCCACGTAAGACGATGTCGCGGAAAGACCCAGGTCGATCAAAGGCAAGGTCACACTTAGACTTTTAAAGGTATTGCATTGATGGGCATGTCCTTTCCCCATACTTTTTCATCGATGGATATTTTTCAAAAAATTTGGCATAATATGTCCCACGTAAGAACGTGTCGCGCGCAAGACCAGTCCATAGTTGGGGTCAAGGTCAATTGAGTTATTGGATGTGCTTGGGGGGCGGTCCGGCCCTTTCTTGTATCGAGGGATGGTTTTTAAATAATTTGGGAAAGAATGTGTCCACAGTAAGATGAATGTCCCGCAAGACCCGGGCCCGTGTCATGGGCAAGGTCACACTTAGACTTTAAAAGGTCTTTTTCATGATAGTGTTTGATGGCGTGCGGTCCATTCTTTGTCATTCATGCATGGTTTTTAAAAAATTTGGGGGCATGAAGGGTGCACAAAAAAGACGACTGCGCGCGCAACCCCAGTCCGTAGGTCAAAGCCCAAAATTAACATGGGCCCAAAAAATATTCATTCAAAGTGCCATCGGGGGCGTGTCATCCTAGGAGAAGCTCTTGTTTAAAAAAGATTTGAAAACTTTTTTGCTACATGACAAATATAGTCTAAGTTGAATTTCAAGAAAATCTGGCTTTGGTTTTGAATTTAAACTTGGGTTGTGGGAAAGTTGTTTTATTTTTTGAGCCTTAGTATCACCTCGCCGCACAAACCCCTTTACTCCCCCAAACCACTTACCAAATCCCTTCCCCCGGCCCCCTGTGGTTCTGGAATGATTGGGGTATGAAAAAATTGGACCACTGCCTTACCCCTTTCATGATGTAAGAGGCGATTATGGGTCTTAAAAACTTGGTTTTGCAGTAAATCTGTGAATTTTAGCAGGGATGCAAATTTTTATTCCCTACCACATGTTTTTATTTTGAAATTTTTACCCAAATTTTTCGCCCTATAACCTAACTGGTTTTTGGTCCCCGTAAAACCCAAAAAAATAAATCTTCCCTCTTTGTACACACTGCACATTTTTTAGCTCACCTTCCAAAGTGACAAGGTGAGCTTTGGATCGCGCAGGTCCCCCGTCCGCCCTGCAAAATTTTGCTTGTGACCCTTAATGTCCCTTTTTTCATGGGGGCTTTTTGAAAATTGGTCAGAATGTTCACCCTTTATGATATCTAGGTCAAATTTTTTAAAAGGGTCCGTGCGGTCAAAAAAAAGGTCGTAGGCAAAAAAAAAAAAACCTTGTGACCCCCTCTAGAGGCCAAAATTTTTAAGCTTCTGAAAAATTTGGGCGAAAGTTTATCTTGATGATATCTAGGTCAATTTGAAATGGGTCATGTCCCCCAAAAATAGGCAGTAGGTCAAATAAAAGAAAAACTTGTGACCTTTAAAGGCCATTTTTTTCATGGGATTGTATGAAAAATTTTGGGTTTAATGTTCATCTTATGATATCTAGGTCAAGTTTCAAAACTGGGGCCTTGTGGCCAAAAAACTAGGGGAGTAGGTCTAAAAAAAAGGGAAACCCTTTTGACCTCCAAGGCCATACTTTTGAATGGATCTTTATAAAAATTTGGGCAAAATGTTCTCTTGATATATCTGGTCAAGTTTAAAGTGGGGCACGGCCTTAAAAAACGTAGGTCTAGGTCAAAAAATGAAAAAATTGTGACCCCTTTTGAGGCCTAATTTTTATGGTTTTTTGAAAGTTTATCTTGATGAATCTAGGTCAAGTTTTAAAACTGGGGCAACGCGATCAAAAAAGGTCAGTAGGCTTAAAATAGAAAAAAACCCTTGGGGCCTCCAGAGGCAACTTTCATGGGATCTGAGAAAATTGGTCCGAATGTCACTTGATGATATTTGGTCAAGTTTTTAAAGGGTCAACTGCGGTCAAAAACTGGTCAGTAGGCTAAAAATTAGAAAATCTTTTGACCTCTTAGAGGCATATTTTTCTGGATTTCTGAAAAATGGTTGAATGTTCACTTGATGATATCAGGTCAATTTCGAAAAATGGGTCATGTGCAGTCAAAAAATGACCCGTGGTTTAAAAAAAAAGAAAAACCTTGTGACCTTCAGAGACCATATTTTCATGGTCTTTTGTAAAATTTGTGGAAAAATTTACCTGATGAACTAGGTCAAGTTTTAAAAGGGTCCCGTACCTTTAAAAAAAAGGTCAATGGCAAATAATAGAAAAACCTTTGCCTCTCTAGAGGCCATATTTTACAATGGATCTTTTTGAAAATTTGGCAGAATTTTTATCTTGTGATATCTAGGTCAAGTTCAAAACTGGGTCCCTGAGCTCAAAAAACTAGGGGCCTATGTAAATAAAAAAAAAACGGTATATCTAATGGGGCAGTGGGAACAGGGGGAGCGATTCAGCCCTCATGGTCCTTTTGTTTCTTTTTTTCTAAATTTTGCCTCCTTCTTATTGAAAACTCTCACTGAATAGAGCTGTGTTTACTACTAAGTCTTAAATCTTTGATGTTAATGTCTGTTGATATCTTGAAAGTATAATCATGGCCTGTAAACACTGGCTCGTCCTCTTTGAGGAGATGAGTTGATAAGGAGCCAATGATACTCCGAGGAGGCATAATGACCGGAACTTTATGCAGAATGTAAACAAAGAAGAAGTGTGAGTAGATTGTTTCCTTTCTCAGATAAATGAAAGGCCCATTTTCAAAAAATAGCCAATGTAGTTCCATTCAGAAATGATTATACTTTTTATATATGCAGGCCATTTTGCAAGGTAAATGCATTCCTTGACGTGAGAACTTTTGAAAGTTGGAAAAATGGGTCAAGTTCCAACCAAAAGTGGAGATTTACACATATATTTGTCCCCAATTTACACATATAAGAGAACCATACATTGTCCCAATTTTTCCCATATTGGTATGTTAAATCTGTATTATTATGTGTTTTAACGGCAGATTTTACCCCTCATGCTCAATTTGGCTAAGAGGAGGAGCCAAAGCCTTGGAGGAGGCGCAGAAGCCCAGTCGGAGCCATGACCAGTTCATTTCCTGGGTGATGACCACTCGTTTTAAAGCGTTTTCGTTTCGCAATGTAATATCTATTTCGTTTTAATGTTTATAATTTGATGACTTGAAAATGTATTATACTGCCCAAATGCACATAATCTACCTAAAATAAAAAAAGCTGTCCATAAGACAGCCCACTCGACTTTTCTCAGTATTTGACTCTGAATTAGAGCTTTCCCAGTAAAACTTTAAAAAAACTTAAAACTTTTAAGTTAAAAAGGGGATAACTCTGTCAAAATTCAATCAGAGTTATAGAGATTGTTTCTCCTGGTGTAGACTTTGATAGTAAATAACTGTATATGTTTCAGGTCAATAGCTTTGATAGTAACAGAAATATTTGACTTTATAAAAAAAATAACCAACGGTGACGCCAACTCCGGGCCCTCCGACGCGACACCGGGCGAGTGCAATAGCTCTTCTTTTTCTTCGAAAAATCGGCTAAATATATGTGTATGTATCAGCGCAACAGCTACAAAGTTTAATGTTTAATGGTCAATTTTATTTTAAAAGTTTGAAAGGAATCGCAAAGAAAGGATGCTCAGTTCTGTATGATATTATTACTTTTTTTTTTCCAGATGGGTCTGTTTAAAGGCAAACGTAGGATAGGGTTATCATTGAAAACCCAAAAAAGAATGATGTAACATACAAATTAAAAGAAAAGAAAATAAAGCACAGCAAAATACATCAAATTAGACGAACATTTTAAAAAATGTAACCATGAGCACCCCAAATAAAATGAAGCGCAAGAGAAGATTGTCACCAGCAATAAAGTGAGCACATTCAGATCTATTTGCACAAAATTGTATTATCACCAATCGTTCGCTTGTACAATACACACCAGGACCAAAAAATGGTAATACTTTTGCGGAAATGATGGCGATTTATTCTACAAACCATTAATCATCTTAGTAAGGGGTGTAAATTAAACAAAACGGGTTGTGCTATTTGACTTTGGTTTTATACTTGCTACTAAGTAAAAGGGTTTTTTTAAACTTTGAACAGCTATTTCTGGGTGCATACATGGCGCTAAATACAACGTTCACGTGACGTAAACACAATATTGTTTTGACGTTTTAAAGCATTGCTAGTCATGTTAGAATGTAAACTTTATTTATAAAATCCCTCGATATTTTTGCTAATTGTTTTTTTTTTTATCTTTCAGTATTTTATGTCTTTTCTCACCCATTAGAAAACAAATTTTAAGAGTTATTTGAAAGCAAAAAAAAAAATCGAGTAAGGCAGTGATACTGTATAATGTAAATATAAGAAATGATTTTTTTTTCAAATCAATGAATCGCGCTAGCTGGAAATTAAGTATCAACATACATGTTTCCTTACAAACGTTATTTAAGTAAATTAGAAAACTGTTTTTATAATTCTGTAACTGTAAGCCAGTACGGTCAATCCCCATTCTTACTAAGTAGCATAATTAAAAACAAATCTGACATCAAATATTGCTTAAAACAGATGACACCCTCCCAGTACTAAAATAACAAATTTAATATGACTTTGACTGCAGAACGACTACTGACAAACGGACATGTCAAGGATAAGACAAAAGCTGTATGATACATGCGGTTCGACGGGGGAAAAAATATCTAACGTTTTCAGTTTCTTTGTTATCGTTAAAAACATCTGGGAGAGGTTGAGTTTTACCATTTTCATATACGTATATGTAATCGAATTAAGCAATTTACAAGTAAACAATTATATTTATTTAGCATTTGTAAGTACGTAGTGAAGCACATATTGCAATTGCATTTCAAGACTACCACAAAGTTAACACTAACTATCAAAAACCCAAAAATGCGTTGAACATGAAAACCTTTTGTGCATTAGGAAATGTCTCTTTCACAGAAAATATCTTAATTATACAAACTTATAACGCCATGTAGCCCATCATTAGACATGTGCAAAAGAAAATTTGAAGTGCAAATATCTCTTATACATTCTAAGGAAATGAATAGGATGTTGTTAAAAACATCATCCATCAGCTGTTTGTAACAATCCAAGGAATCATGATAAAGCTCTGGTATGTGAGAATTGATGAACATTAAAAAATCCCCATTTCAAAGTGCTTTGGCTCCCCACTCCGGTTCTTAGCGCCTCCTCTGCGGCGGTGGCTCCTCCACAAGGTGGTTAATGCACATGTACGAGATAAACACGCTAGTAAACCACGTACGTCATGCAGTATTTAAGATATGCTTTTCAGCAAGGTTGATGCAGGGACTATAAAATCTTAAATTTGTGTAAATTAGGGTGAAAAAATATGGAAAAATGTCTACATTTGGTTTGGACTTACTGTATTTTCCAATTTTCCCAAAAGTTCTACGCAAGGAATGCATTTACCTTGCAAAATGGCCTACATATATAAAAAGTATAATCTTTTCTGAATGGAACTACATTGCTATTTTTTTAAATAGGGCCTTATTTTTAAATCTGAGAAAGGAAACAATCAACTCACCCTTCTTCTTTGTTTACATTCTGCATGAAGTTCCGGTCATTAGCACCTCCTCGGAAGTATCATTGGCTCTTTTTTCAACTCATCTCCTCAAAGAGGACGAGCCAGTGTTTACAGGCCGTGATAATGCTTTGGGTTCTATGGATGAGGTTCAGGCTTACAAAAATCTTCAACCTATAATTTAGGAAGTTTGTAACAGAAACTGTTAATGAATCCCCTGATAACTCTTAAATTTTGTATTGAATATATTTAAGTTACTTAAATCTTCTGTTATAATTGGAAATGAGCTTAATGTTCATGCTTATAAAAAACAGTACTGATAATAAATCACTATTAATGTGAGAATTATTGTGCCTCTAGTGACACATGTGGGTGTTAACAAATTTCTATTTTGGTCTTAAGTACAGGTTTATTTTGCTGCAGTCAATTAGATAGACCCTTATGAAAATGAAATATGGAAACAAGCTGGCATTAAGCTGCAAGGTAACTGTCAATGATCTGGCAACAGTCTGTCAAAAAAAAAGGTAACTGGAAATAATCTGACTCCTATTGGGAACAAAAATTCCAAGAAAAAAGTTTAGCTGAAAATAATATGGACACTATTTCCATATTATTTCCAGTTTCTGGGAAAAATCTGCAAACTATATGACAATAAACTGGCTCATAACAATCAGCAGTAAACACACTGACAATATTGTCAGCTTGTTTCCGTGTCTGGAAGAATCTGGCAGGAAAATGGCAAGAAACTGGAAATAAAAACCCTAATTTTTTATAATCAAATTGAATGAGTACTGAGATACCAGTTGCATACAAAAACTTAAGCAAAAATGCTATGTGGAAAAAAGGGGCTTAATTTTGGAAAAAAAGTATAGTTATGGGACCTGCTTAGTACATGTAAGGTCATGACATTGAACAAGTGTGTAATTAGTTTCAATCTATAATTTTGTAAAAAAAAAAAAAAAAAAACATAGGGGCATGTCCAATAACTTCTATTCTTTGAATGATCGAGATAAAAATTACATAAGTGACAAAAATTGATATGGATTTTCTGTCTGTCTGACAATGACAGTACATTGCATATAAATTTACTCAGAGCAGATTCTGACAATGCACTGGCCACACAATGGCAATACACTGGCAATATACCCATCTTAGCAATTTTCACAGCAAAACAATATTTTCAAGGGCACTTATCAAAATGGGCCCCCAGTGTTGCATTTTTCCTCCAAAACTATTTTCAGTTTTCAATAGTTTTCCAGCATGATGGGCACATTGTAAAGTAAAGGTACTGTTTCATCATTTTACAGTTACTTGTTTTCATTGTAACACAGATTCTGTCCGCAACAAGGGATTTTTGCTAAACAGATACAGAAATTTAAAAGTCATGGTATTTTCACTACCTGTAAAATTAAACTTGCAGATTTACCATTTAAACTTTGTCAAATGTTTCCCTTTTGGGTTTTAATATTATTTATTGTAACTGAAATATTGCAGATCTTAATTGGTATTAAAAAATTTAGTCACAAGCAAATGAAGGTTTTAAGTCACATTAAAATTCATATTAAAAATTAATAAGGATAAATAGAAAAAAATATATACTGACACTAAACTGGAAACAAAATTCCCATACACTGACAATGCTATGACAAACAATGGTAATAAAGACAATTTTCCTAGGGGGAAATAAAAAAATTAGTAACACTGATTAGTAAGCGATATATTTGGGGTACTAGTCCATTTTAGCTCGTAGGTTAGAGCGTCGATCTACGGATCATGGGGTGTGGAGTTCGATCTTAGGACGGGGCTTATGTTCTCTGTGACTATTTGGGTAAATGACTTGTGTCTGAAATCATTAGTCATCCACCTCTGATTCAGTGGGGAGTTGGGCAGTTACTTACAGAGAACAGGTTTATACTGGTACAGAATTCAGGAACACTGGTTAGGTTAACTGCCCCCTGTTTTCATGACTGAATACTGTTTAAAAACAGCAATTTAAAACCCAAAACAACAAACAAAACTAGTCCATCTGCCACACTAATGTATACCGCTGTTACATGACTGAAATACTGTTGAAAACGGGGCGTTTTTAAAAACCCCAAAAAAAAAAAAAAACACTAATGTATAAGTGCTTTTAACTTGTACTGCATAAAGGAATTTTGTTAAAACTTTAAATAATGATAGTTTGCTAAAGTGTTTCTCTTGTCCATGTAAGAGAGCCTGGCATGTTGTGATGATATACACTGACATACAATGACAACACACTGGCAATATGCCAGTGTGTTGTCAGAAAATATTTCCAGTTGACTGGCTGTGCACTGCAATACAAGAACAACAGGGCTGGAAAGTCCAAAAAGCGCTTTTTTGTCGTTTTTGTATCCAGTGTGTTGCCAGTTTGACATTGCATACCAGTTTGTTGCCAGATTGTTGTCAGTGTTTATTTCCAGATACCTCTATATAATTTAGCTCCTTCAAATAGTTTTATATTTAAAAATCAATGAAATTTTGTTAAAAGGGCATTACAAACATCACTGACAACAAACTGTATATAAAACTGACAGCAGACTGGAAATTAAATTTTACAGTGGTTTTCAGGTCTGGAAATCAGCTGACCCAAACAATGGACACATGATGGTTATTCAGTGGCAACACACTGGATCATTTTATTGTCAGCTCTGGAAATAGGCTGGCAAGTAACTGGATTTTGGAGTATTATTGACTGGAAACACACTGGACATAAACTGACCACACACTGACAATAGGGAAGGTTTTTCATAAGGGGAACTTTGAACAGAAGATTTGCCCCATGTGGTTCTGGGACATCTGTGTATGAAAAGAATTGGAACCACTGCCTTACCCTTGCATGATAGTAAGAGGCGACTATTAGTGTCTTAACACTTGGTTTTGCTGTAACTCTGTGATTCCAGCAGGTATGCAAATTTTGATTCCATACCTCATGTTTTTACTTCGATGTTAAATGAGATGTTTAAACCAAAACTTGTAGTCCAGTTTGGCACCATATAACCTATTAAGTGTTGGTGCGCCGGGAAAAAACCCAAACAAAAAAATAAAAAAATGAACAGAGGATTTGCTGATTTAATATGTCATTGGTGTAGGAAATGTTGTTTTTATGCCTGGATAAAATAATGTTATATGTACAGTCTGCAAAAGATGAAACATGCAACATTCGAGCCCTAATGTAAGGTCAAGGTCAATCTTAGAGGTCAAAGATAAAAGGTCATTTTTCTTGGTTTTCTACAACTACTTTTTTTGCTGTCTTCAGGTCCTGGCAAAATTGGGTTTTGAAATGTATGTTATGCAATGGCTCAAACTCCCAAAACTGTACGGGGAGTTAAAGCGAACAAAGTTAGGATTAATTTAATCATTGGTTTGTTGTTACTTCTGGCACATTTCAACATTCATTTTTCTAAAAAATGTTGTGTGTTTTTGTTTGATTGCAGTAATCGAATTATGTGAATTTTAGTTAAAGATTGTCCCCCGGGGGTTTTGAATTATCTTTTTTTTTTTTCCAAATTTTTTTGGTTACTTGAAGAATATTGAATTTTTTTTTCATGCAAAAAGAAATAACCCAAGGCAGAAAATGTCGTTTTTAAATATATTTAGCAAATTTTGTTATAGGTAGGGGGAAAATATTCCTTTTTGATGAAGAAAATTGAACTTTTGGGTGCTTAAACAAGGAATAGAAAAAAAAACAATCTTCAGTAAAACAATATTACTTTTGGTTTTGTTTTTTATTGCCAAAAGAAGACTTTTTTAAAATTATATTTTGAAAAAAACCCATGATTTATTGAGAACTTCCCTGGTTTGTTTTTGGCATAAATTTCCTTTGCAGTTTTATCTTAGTAAGACTTTTTGTATTTCTAAAGTTATTCTTTCAGGGGCCTATCTTTTTTATGTCATACGTTTTTGCCCTGTCCGCCCCGTCACACTTCTTTCCTATAAATTTTCTGGAGAATCATTTTACTAGAACCTTAAAAAACTTATAAGGTGGTAGGGTTATAAAGAGGGACCCTATTGTTTTTGGCTCACTCCAAAAGGTTTTTGTCCAGGGGCCCTGAACATGGAAAACCCTTTCCCGATCGATAATTTGAGAACAATTCAGGGAAATAACATGCAGATAAATGGATTTGTTTTTCCGGTTACTCTTTTAAAAGGTAAAGGCACAGAGGCCAAAAACCAGGAAAAACCCTTTTTGATCAATAATTTTGAAAACCACTTGCCCCAATTTTTAAAAACCATGGGAGAGGGACTTGCGACACATGACCCCTTTTGTTTTTGGGGAAAGTCAATATGGGGACCAGAAATTTCTGATCAAAACTTGAAACCTTTTGACCCCCCCTTTTAAATTTAAAGGAAAATAGGACTTACAAGTGTGACCTTTTTTTTTTTTTTTTGGCACTTAAAAAGGTAAAGGGTCACGGGGGACATCCCCGTCCACTTCTTTCGTCTAACGAGAAACCTTTTGCCCTAAAACCCTTTAAAAATTCATGGGTGATAGGGCTTGGGTTTTAGGGACCCCAATCTTGTCGGGGTTACGTACAAATAAAGGGGCACGGGGCCTGAACGGGGAAAATTTTTTCTGATAAATAACTTGGAACCACATCCCCCAAAGTTGGTTTGGGGAATAGAGTATTTGGGCCCCCTATTGATTTGGGGGTCACTTGTCAAATTTAAAGGTCAAAAAAGCCAAAAAATTGGGAAAAACTTTTTCTGATCTAACTTGGACCCTTTTTGCCCCAAACCTTTGGACTTCATAGGGTGGTGGATGACCCTATGTTTCGGGCGATTGAGCAAAGGTCAAGGTCCAAGGGCTGAAATGAACCTCTCTGACAGTATTTGGAACCCTTGGCCTGAATGTTAAAGTTTATAGGAGTTTGGAAATGCAATTTGGACCCTTTTGATTTTGGTCACTCATAAAAGGCAAGTCACGGGGGCTAGAACAGGAAGACCATTTCAATCCAATATTTAGAAGCACTGGGCCCAGAATTTTTAAATTTTTTGGATTTTAGACTGGGAATGATCCCTTTTTTGCAGCCAACATCATGTCTCCAGGATTTTCCCTCTGTCCCCATTGATTTTCCCTTTACACTATGCTAGGGGGAGAAACATGTGTTTTTCACAAAAGAATCTTTTTGTTTCTTTTTCAGTCTAAAAATTTGTTTCTTTTGATCAACTTTTTTCCCAACATTTTGTCACTTTACTTGTCGTGATCTGACAGAAGGGGTGATTTTAAAGGCTTAGCTAATCAAATACTTTTACTTTACCCTCGAAATTTGACAGGAAAGGGGGGGTTTTGGCAAAAAATTTTTTTTGAAATTTACTACCCGGGCCGTGTGTTTGAAAAAATGCACGGGGGGGCCCCCTGGGGTCTTCCTCCCCTTAAAGCTGGAAAGTGCCTATGACCTATCATGTGGGGTGCGACGTTAAACCCCAAAAAAAAAAAAAAAAAAAAATTTTAAAAATTTATTGGAACTTTTTTGGCTGTTTTTAAGTGAAACAAAAAATAAAACATTTGTGGTGAGTCTTAGTAAATATGTTTTTTTATAAAATTTTGCAATTATTGCGAAAATTTTGGGTTTTAAAGCTCATTTTATGGCATTCGTGGTCAAAGATGTAAATGGATCGAATTTATTCGTTAGTGACAACAAAGCTGACAAAATAAGGGGTTTAAGGCAGGGTTTAAAGTTGGTGTTTTCATGGTTGGCAATGATCCGAAATTTATGAAAAAAACAAGGATGCAGTGAAGGTTTTTTAAAAATTTTGGGGGCATTTTGCGGGGCCCTCGCCCTTAACTTTTTTCAGCAGTTCCCACGGTCCCCAAACGAAAAAATGTGTAGACCTGCCGACTTTTAGTGGACCTCCAATTCTGCCCAAAAAAAAGTGATTTTGTTGACGTCATAATTTTATATGACTCAAAGAAACAGGACTTATTTCAAAAATAACAAGCAAATTCGATGAATTTTGGTTCCCACCGAAAAAGGGTTTGTGGTCGGAAATGGAAAAAAAAAAAATTTTGGAAAAAAGTTAAGGTTTACTAAAAGCAAATAATTTCATTTTGTAAAAAACAATTTAAAAAAAAATGTTTTTTTTGGTTGGGGAGAGGGGGCAGCGGGGGTGATTTGGTGGGGGACAAAACATGTTTAAATTTTGTCTTTGACTCATGTTGATTATAAATATTAAAAATTTTGAGGGAAAAATTTAAAAAAATGAAAAAAAAAAAAAGGGGGGGGGGTGGGGTGAGGGTGGAGGAGTGAGGGGGGGGAACAGTACAAACTTTGATTTTGATAAATATTCTTGGAAGGTTTAAAAAATAATAAAAAAAGAAAAAATTTTTTATTTTTTTGGGGGGGTTTTTGGGGGGGGGGGGTGGGTGGGGGGGGGAGGGGGGGGGGTTTGGACAAGGGCAAGGGGTGACCAGTTTTGGTACACAACTTTCACTGTTTATACTAAATGTCAGGAAAAGAATGAAAAAAGTTTTATAATTTTTCCCAAATTTGGTTGGTTTGTTAGTACAAATCGTAGATTTTCAAAAAATTTTAAAGGGGGAATAACCTAAGGAAAATGACCCAAATTTAAAAAAAAAAGGCAGAAATCTCGAATTTTGTTGGTTCATATTTATTCAAGTTTCATGAAATTCCACCAGTTGTTTGGAAAGGTGCGATGTGGATTTTTATTTAATCAAAAGGGAATAATCTAAGGGAAAAAAGACCAAAACCAAAAAAAAACCCTTGATGGGCATCATTGCAGTATGTGGTTTATTTATTTTTAAGTTTCATAAAAATTTTACCTGCAGTTACGAGAAAAAGGGGGGACGGACATTTTTTGGGCTTTTTCATTAAATCAAGGGCAAAACTCTAAGGGGAAAAGACCAATCCAAAAAAAAAAATTTAAGGGCATCTCCAGTATGCTGCGTTTTTTCAAGTTTCAGAAAAACTAAGCTAGTTTTGAGAAATGGTGCGGACGGACGCCGAGCACGCCGGAGTTTCGGACGGACAACCCATTTCAAAAACCCCCCCCGATTTCACGGGGGGGATAATTAAAAAAGGAAAACGAGCAAACGTTATCCCGAAAAAATTTTTTTTGAAAAGTGTCCCCAAAAAATGGACACATAACATCATCTCCACCCCTGTTGAAAGTGAAAAAAGAAAACATCAAAAAAATTTAAATTTTCGGTAATTTTTTGATGATAAACTAAGTAATTCTTGTTTTTCATTTCAATTTAACACCCCCCCAAAAGCTAAAAGAAGTTTTTGTCGGTTATTTGTGGGTCTGAAAAGAGATCAAAAAGGGGGAAATTCCTCGGGTTTTTCATGGGATTAGTCTTTTTTGCACCCTGTGACACTCCTGTTGATGATTTTCCGATTCCTTTAATTGTTGAGAAGAAACATAAAAAGTTTTTTCTTTAATTTTTTAAAAGGGAAAGTGCAAATCCCGAAAAATGACGTAAATGTGTCAAACCGGAACGATGTAGGGATTTTCCCCCTCTGTGACCCAGCCCCAAGAAAATTTTCATTATTGTTTAAGAATATCTAACAAATGTTGTGTCAAAAAAATACATGTACAAAGAACATTTAAAAATTTTTAAAACCCAAAGACATTATACTGCTTTATTTTATACCACATTTCTATTTACATTCATGAGGTCACGTAAAATATTCGCCGCGCAACGAAAAAATTTTTTTGCCCAAAAAACGTTTTTTCTCCCTTATTTTTAAAAGCTGCCGCTTTTTTTTTTTAGATTTTTAATTGTTTTTTTGGTCAAAAGTCGAATTTTATTACCTTGAGTACCGTTTTTTTACTTTAAAAAGAACAAATAATCAGATCGGCTGTTTTAAATTTTTCAAAAAAATTAATAAAAATTTTTTTGTTTTTTAAAAAAATTTGCCTACATTCCGTCGATATCTTTTAAAATTGTTTGAATTCAAATGTATTTTTCCAAACGGTGTTGAAAATTTTAAAGCGATTATATTAAAAAAAAAAATGCACTACGGCGTTTTGTACAAAAGTAACCCCGTGTAAAATTTTTCATTAGATAGGGCGCACGGCTTGTGGGGAAAGGAAAATCCCGCAGAGTTTTATATTTTTTACGATTCGGGGTAAATTTAGTCAATCCCGGTAATTTGCCGATGAATTTCTCAATTTGGTAAATTCCACGAAAAAACCACTCGCCCGATCGGGGAGTAGTCCATTTGTCTCCGACTTTAATCGCCCAACTTATAACGGTAAAATGCCGTACTTTTAAGCAAAATCCTTTGTTTGGAAATTCCCGATAGGGTACGATTTTCCCCCCATTTTTAGCTCACCAGAGCACAAAGTGTCAGGGTGAGCTTTGTTCGCTCACCGTGGCGTCGCCTCCCCCCGTCCCTCGTCCCTCCCCGTCGTCCGTCGCCTCCGTCCCCCACACTTTCTTTAAACAAATTCCTCCAAACCAAAGGCCTTTTTTATAACCCCCCAGGGATGTTTCCCGGAGTCTTCCTAAAATTATTTAAAGAATTGAAATTTGCGAACTCGGTGCCATGGCAACCCAAAAGGAAAAACTTTAAAAATTTCTTCTCAAAAACCAAAGCCCCGAGTTAGATTTTTGGTGTGAAGCATTTCCAGTGGACCTTACCAAATTTTTTCAAATCTGACCCGGGGTCAAATTGACCCCGCCCCCGGGGGGCACTTTATTTTACATAGAAAAATCTTAAAAAAAATTTTTCGAAAACCCGAACCTAGACCCTTGATATTTTACATGACATTGCCCCCCCCCCAAGGACCCTCTAAAGTTTTCAAATCATACCCCCGGGGGCAAAAATTTACCCCCCCCCGGGGGGCACTTGATTTTTTCTGGAAAAATCTCAAAAAATTTTTAAAAAAAAAGAAAGGCCAGGTCTTAGATATTTACTGTACATTTTAGTGGACCCTTTCCAAAAAATTTTTTCGATCAACCCCGGGGTCAAAAGACCCCCCCCCGGGGTCATTGATTTTACATAGGAAAAACCTTAAAAAAAACTTCTTCCAAAAGCAGAACCCAAGAGTTTGATATTTTAAGTGATTGCCCAGTGGACCCCCCTAAATTTTTTCAAATATGACCCCCGGGTCAAAAATTTACCCCCCCCTAGGGGGGCGCTTGTTTTACATATGAAAATCTTCAAAAATTTTCTTAAAATAAAACCCGAAGGCCAGGCTTAGATATTTCACAGTACATTGCCCATGGGCCCCTTTCAAAATTTATTCAAATCATGACCCCCGGGTCAAAATTGACCCCCCCCAGGGGGCCTTATTTTAATAGGGGAAAAACTTTAAAAAAAATTTTTAAAAATAAACCAAAGGGCCTAGGGCTTTGATATTTTACATGTAATTGCCCAGTGGACCCCTACAAAATTTCTTTAAATCATGACCCCCCAGGGCAAATTGGCCCCCCCCAGGGTTACTTGATTTTTACATAACAAATCTTCAAATTTTCTAAAAATAAACCCGGGCCCAGAGCTTGATATCGACATGGCATTGCCTATGGCCTCTACAAAAAATTTTTCAATCTTGACCCCCCCGGGTCAATTGCCCCCCCCCAGGGTTTTTTTTATACATTGGGAAATCTTTATAAATTTGCTTAAAATAAACCCCGGGGCCTGTTTTTTAGAATTCGATGGGAATATTGCCTAGTCACTTCTCAAACTTTATTCAAATCAGACCCCGGGGTAAAATTGGCCCCGCCCCAGGGGGTTTTTGATTTTACATTGGAAAAATTTTTAAAAAATTTCTGAAAATCATCAGTTTGACATTTGAAAATATTTCCTTGGTGAGGTCCCCGGGGATAGACCCCCTTGTTTTCTTTTGGGTTTTATTTTATTTTCAACCCGGCTGAAAAATTTGGGTTTCCCCTCTACCAACTTTTTTTTTGTTACTGGACCGCCGATATTTTGGTTGCGTCGGTCCAATGGTCCACCGCTAAGGTCGAGGCCTGTTTGTAGAGTGTGGTAGTTAAAGGGCCCATATGGAGCAATTTCCCTGGTCACAGTTACATATATATGTAGTGACCCATGTTTTTGTCCCCAGCGGCTTGGGACTGTTTATTATGCCATACTAAGGTGACCCACAAGTGTCAGACCCCTTTGCATTTTGTGTGATATTATGTAATACAATTTTATGAACTTTTTTCCATATCTTTATATAGTAACTTATTAGACAGTAATCAGTGAAAATGGCTGACAGGGATAATTATCTAAAATTACGAAGTGCAGTTATAAAAAAAGCTGTTGTTCCTATAAGACTGTTAAATAATGTTCCAACATAACATGATTTGATTGGGTGTTATTGTTCCAACAATTCATTTTTCTGACGTCATAATTATTATGTCATAGCGTCAAATGGCATAGCGGCATGCTGGAAAAGAAATCAACAGAAAACAGGTAAATATTTGATGGATATCATCAGGACATACATAAAAAATCCTTGATAACATGTTAGAAACAAAATAATATATCTCAAAAAGTACCTAATTTGCTCTTGAATGAAATCATTGTTTGTCGATCGTTTAGATGCATATAATTATTCACTCGATATAATTCTTTTCATGTAAACTCCAAACAATGTTTTATATCAATGACAATTATTTAAATCACTGATTGGGATATATTATTTCTGAAATAATAATATTGTGATGAAGTCGCGTAGAAATGTCATAGGCAGCTCATCATGAATTTGGAAATCCTTGATAGACAGCCTAATAGAAAGTACTACATAATATGAAAGTGGCTGAATTCAATGGTTTATATTAAGGGTATTCCCCATCAGAAAACAACTGAACTTCACAGCAGTAAGTCTTGTTTTGCATATCTTGAGTGTTTTCTGCTTTGATTTTTTTTTTATATTTTGAATAAATTTGTCCAGTCTGCTTCTTAATTGTTGATTGAAATTACATTGGAATGATCATAATCTTGTTTAGCAGCAATTGTGTGTTTTATGGTTGAATGACTGTGATCTTCCATTTTCGATTGAAAATGATTTACTAAGGGACTGTAAGTGTGCATCTCGTTTGTCAGTCATTCACTCAGTCTGTCCCATTCTTGTCCAGTCCAATACTTTGCCATTCATTTAGAGATTTTAATTGCTCAACAAGACCATTATCTTTCTAGCTTTATAGAATATGAAGAGTTATTGCACTGGTCCATTTGTCAGTGTCTGCATCTGAATGTGGTTAAATTTTCGTAGGTGAGCTGGCATCTTAGTAACCACTTGTGGAAATAAATTGAAACTTCGACACAATTCTTTAATATGATAGTCTGCTTTCTCTTAAACATTTGCAATACTTCCTTCACACCAAGTTCTGCCTTGTCCAAACTTTACAGCAATGATAGATATATTAATTGTGGTAACATTATTGTCATGTTCTGGTATGATAATTTAATGAAGTTAAAGCCCTTTAATACTTTTTATTGTAGATATTGTAGAACATTGTCAGTGCTCATTCATTTTGATAACACTTTAAACCTTGATAGAATTTGTAATGTTAAATATAACCGGAACATTTAATGATTTATATAATCAACAAAACTGTATCACTCTCAGAAAAACCATGACTTACCAAGATAAATTCAGTTTTTGGATTGGTTTTCAAAAACCACCCTTCATATTGCAGTTTGAGAATGTTGCCAAGGGACACAGACTATTATACTATAGTCAAAAAAGTATATAGCCATTACCAACAGTTTCTATATAGATGAATTTTCAAACGTTTAGCAGTAGGTTGCCAGAATCTCAAAATGAAATGTAAATTTCTTATTTAAGTATACCTACAGAGAGAAGAAAGTATAATTGAATAACTATAATAATTTTCTGGTGTGCAAAGGTATGTTTACCAGACAGTAATGCAGGCTTGAATTTTATTTGATTCCCATTGCTGGCCTACACACAGTGATAGGTTCACAGTCTTCTTTTAAATTGCAGCAGAGAAAAAACTTGTTAAAATTAAGTCATGTTTTATATGGGGGTTAAAAATTTAATTCCCCTTTTAAAAAAATACGTTTTATGATTTGTAGTTAAATGAGAGATATTTTAGTCTTTCATTAAAAAATTTCATAATAAAAGGGGACTTTTTTTTGGATTGTTCCATATAAAGACATTCTAAATTAACAGTTTGTAGATAAAGGGAAATTTACAGAAATTTTCCCATTGGATTCATTTTGATTGTGATGTTTCTTTCTGATTGCTGGTGAACAATTCATGTAAAATTACCCTTTTTAAAGGTGTTTTTCACATTTGGATAATTTTTTGGGGGATTGAACTTTAAATCTGAGAACAAGGCAGATAAAAAATTTTCAGGAATGGAAGAAATTTTGGAGTTTTCAACATCATTATTGCATCGTAGCACCGTTTTTGTAAAAAGGGGAGTAAATGTAAATTTTTGCAGGTTTTGCAAAAAACGTTTTGATTTCTCAAAAACCATATGTTTTTTGATGTCATTTTTTGGACAAATGCACAATTTGGAGGCAGTGCATTATTTTAAATGATTTTGATGACAGAGGTAAAAACCCCCACAGGACTTTAAAAATAAAACTTTTTTGCCACAGTCTTGAAAACCCCTAACCCTAACCCCCTTGAAATTGGGGGGGACCTAGCCCTTAAAAGTGGGGACCCCTTTGACTTTAAAAAAAAAGGGGCAAGTCAAGGTCACAGTGACTCAATTAATACAAAAAAGTTCTGCAATCGCTATGTCCCAACTCATGAGAAAACTTTAGAAAAGCGTAACCTACGTCCCCTTTAAAATTAATAGGCCACACTACCCCATAAAATAGTGAATGACCCCAAATTTATTTTGAGGTCCGTTTGGCAAAGGTTACATGATCAACGTTAGAAAAAACTTTTTTCCACCAATATCAAAAGGCTTTCATCTTAAATGAGGTTAACTTTTGATATTTTTAAAAAGTTATTTATTTTTAGGTTTGTTTGGGCAAAGACTTTGGTTCAGGACGTAAGTCAAAAAAAAAATCAAAGCGCTCAAAACGTGATGGGGGCTGCTAAAAAAAAATTTTAAAAATTTACAAAGAAAGAAAACTGAGGAATTGTTAATAAAAAATAAACTTTTTTTTGATTTTTAGCTCACCGGCACAAAGTGTAGGGTAGGGATTTGATCGCTCACGCCGGGTTCCGTCCCTCCGCCCCGTCCGGTCGTCCGTTTGCCCTCCGTTCCGTCCCTTTCCTTTAAACAAAAACTCCTCCTAAACCAAAGGCCAATTTTTTTGAAACTTCATAGGGTTTCCTTGGAGGCCCCCCCTTTTAAAAATTTTTAAAGAATGAATTCCATGCAGAACACTGGTTGCCATGGCAACCGAAAGGAAAAACTTTAAAAATCTTCTTCTCAAAAACCAGAAGCCCTAGAGCTTAAATTTGGTGTGAAGCATTGCTAGTGGACCTCTACCAAATTTGTTCAAATCATGACCCTGGGTCAAAAAATTGACCCGGCCCCAGGGGTCACTTGATTTACATAAGAAAATCTTAAAAATCTTCTTCTCAAAAACCAGAAGCCTTAGAGCTTAGTATTTGACATGTAGCATTTCCTAGTGGACCTCTACTAAAATGTTCAAATCAGAACCCCGGGGTCTAATGACCCCGCCCCAGGGGTCACTGATTTTACATAGGAAAATCTTCAAAAATTTCTAAAATAAACCAGAAGGCCTAGAGCTTAGATATTTCACATGTAGCATTGCCTAGTGGACCTTTACAAAATTTGTTTAAATCATGGCCCCGGGTCAAAATTTACCCCACCCCAGGGTCACTTGATTTTACATAGGAAAATAATTTAAAAAAAAACTTCTTCTAAAAACCAGAATCCTAGAGCTTAGATATTTGACATGTAGCATTGCCTAGTGGACCTTTAGTAAAGTTGTTCAAATTATGACCCGGGGGTCAAAATTGACCCCGCCCTAGGGGTCACTTGACTTTACATAGGAAAATCTTCAAAAATTTTCTAAAAAAAAAACCAGAAGGCCTAGAGCTTAGATATTTCACATGTAGCATTACCTAGTGGACCTCTACAAAATTTGTTCATATCATGACCCCCCGGGTCAAAATTGACCCCGCCCCAGGGTCACTGGTTTTACTAGGAAAATCTTTAAAAATTTTCTAAAAATAAACTAGAAGGCCTAGAGACAGATATTTGCATGTGGCATTGCCTAGGGACCTCTACAAAATTTGTTCAAACCTGGTCCCCCGGGGTCAAAAAATTTACTCCGCCCCAGGGGTCCACTTGATTTTACATAGGAAAATCTTTTTAAAAAATTCTAAAAATAAACCCGAAGGCCTAGATCTTAGATATTTGACATGTAGCATTGCCTATTAGAACTTTTACAAAGTTTATTCAAATCATGACCCTGGGTAAATTGACCCTGCCCCATGGGGTTACTTGATTGTACATAGAAAAATCTTCAAAATTTTCTAAAAATAAACCCAAAAAGCTTAGATATTTGACATGTAGCATTGCCCAGTGGACCCTACAACAAGTTTTCAAATCTTTTTTTTAAAGTTTCTTAAAGAAAAAATTTCAAAAATTTTTCCTAATTCTTTTGATTTATTTCTATTA
>NW_026460421.1:0-7368 GCF_021730395.1 Mercenaria mercenaria | reverse complement strand
ACTCGTTAAAATGACGTCATCTTTGCGATGCTTCCTGATAAAATTTCCCGCAAATTTCGACATTTTATTGAAATAAACACAAAAAAGTAGAGTTTTAGACATAAAAAAAAAACAGAAAATTTTTGGTATCGATGTATATCACGGTTAATTTCACTCGTGAACACCAAAAGTTGTTATTTTCACTCGTGGCTGTGCCACTCGTGAAAATATCACTTTTGGTGCCCACTCGGTGAAATTATAACGTGATATTAAACCGAAACCAAAAATTATCCTCTATGTATAACAAGAGGGCCAAGATGGCCCTAGGTCGCTCACCTAAGAAACACTCCATAACAGTGTAAAACATGTTTGACCTAGTGATTTCATGGAAACAAATATTCTGACCAATTTTCATTAAGATTGGACAAAAAAATTGGTCTCTTGCGATAAAACAAACATTTTCTTAGATATGACCTAGCTTTTGACCCTAGATGACCCATGTTCAAACTCGACCTAGATTTTATCAAGGCAATCATTCTGACCAAAATTCATGAAGATCAACTGAAAAATACAGCCTCTATCACATACAGAAGTTTTTTCTTTGATTTGACCAATTGACCTAGTTTTTGACCTCAGATGACCCATATTCAAATTCAACCTAGATTTCATTAAGGCAATCAACCTGACCAAATTTCATAATATCAACTGAAAAAAACAGTCTCTATCGCATACACAAGATTTTTCTTTATTTGACCTAGTGACCTAGCTTTTGACCTCAGATAATCCATATCAAAACTGACCTAGTTTTCATCAAGGCAATCACTCTGACCAAATTTCATGAAGATCAATTGAAAAATACATCCTCTATTGCATACACAATGTTTTTCTTCGATTTGACCTAGTGACCTAGTTTTTGACCCCAGATGACCATTTCGAAATCAGCCTAGATTTTATCAAGGTAATCATTCTGGCTAAATTTCATGAGATCAGTGAAAAATACAGCCTCTATTGCATACACAAGGTTTTTCTTTGATTTGACCTAGTGACCTAGTTTTGAACCCAGATGACCCATTTCGAACTTGGTCTAAATTTCATCAAGGCAATCATTCTGACCAAAATTCATGAAGATCAATTGAAAAATACAGCCTCTATCGCATACACAGGTTTTTAACGTGATACGACCTAGTGACCTAGTTTTTGACCCCAGATGACCCATTTTCGAACTCGGCCTAAATTTCATCAAGGCAATCATTCTGACCAAAATTCATGAAGATCAATTGAAAAAATACCGCCTCTATCGCATACACAAGGTTTTTTCTTTGATTTGAACTAGTGACCTAGTTTTGACCCGAGATGACCCATTTTCGAACTCGGCCTAGATTTCATCAAGGCAATCATTCTGACCAATATTCATGAAGAATCAATTGAAAAATACAGCCTCTATCGCATACACAAGGTTTTTCTTTGATTGACCTAGTGACCTAGTTTTTGACCCGAGATGACCCATTTTCGAACTCGGCTAGATTTCATCAAGGTTATCATTCTGACCAATATTCATGAAGAAGAATTGAAAAAATACAGCCTCTATTGCATACACAAGGTTTTTCTTTGATTTGACCTAGTGACCTAGTTTTGGACCCGAGATGACCCATTTCGAACTCGGCTTAGATTTCATCAAGGTTATCATTCTGACCAATATTCATGAAGATTAATTGAAAAATACCACCTCTATCGCATACACAAGGTTTTTCTTTGATTTGACCTAGTGACCTAGTGTTTTGACCCGAGATGACCATTTTCGAACTCGGCCTAGATTTTCAACAAGGTTATCATTCTGACCAATATTCATGAAGAAGAATTGAAAATACAGCCTCTATCGCATACACAAGGTTTTTCTTTGATTTGACCTAGTGACCTAGTTTTGGACCCGAGATGACCCATTTTCGAACTCGGCTTAGATTTCATCAAGGTTATCATTCTGACCAATATTCATGAAGATTAATGAAAAATAACCACCTCTATCGCATACACAAGGTTTTTCTTTGATTTGACCTAGTGACCTAGTTTTTGACCCGAGATGACCCATTTTCGAACTCGGCCTAGATTTCATCAAAGTTATCATTCTGACCAATATTCATGAAGATTAAATGAAAAATACAGCCTCTATCGCATACACAAGGTTTTTCTTTGATTTGACCTAGTGACCTATTTTTTGACCCGAGATGACCCATTTTCGAACTCGGCCTAGATTTCATCAAGGTTATCATTCTGACCAATATTCATGAAGATTAATTGAAAAATACAGCCTCTATCGCATACACAAGCTAAATGTTGACAGACGACGGACGACAGACGACAGACGACGGACGACGGACGCCGGACATCGAGCGATCAGAAAAACTCACCTGAGCATTGCTCAGGTGAGCTAAAAATGGTGTTTAATCAATTTATTCAGTTTTTTTTTTCATTTTCTTGGCTCTAATGGTATAAGTTGATGAGTAATATTGAAAATTAGAGATTTTCCAACTAATAATGCAGTTATGCATAACATAAATTTTAAATGAATAGTTACTTCATCTGCATTAAACACAAAATTTAAAGCAATGTGCTTATGGCACAATGATAAAGCACATTGTTTTGCTGATTCATAGCTTTATATTTTTTCACACAATGAAAAGAAATGTTAATGGAGGAATGACACATCAAACAAAGGGGTATGTTTAGACTATTATTTATTTATCTACTGGTTTCAGTCCTTCATCAGGATAACAGGTCATTAAATAATAACTAGAGCTATCACTAAAGGTGATGAATGTACCCCCCGCATGCACTGACACAGTACATTGCAATCTGACACACACAAGACTGCATAATTATGTGGACTGTATGTATATAGACTGTATGTATACAGTATAGTAACAAAAAACAAAGTCCCATAACTATGCAGAATATTTATCTAAAAGAATGTAACATGCACCATGCACAACTAAGGTTGGTACTGATCACTTGTGTGAAGTTTCATTAAATTGTGTGCAAGGGTTTGGTAGATTAGGCACGCACAAGATTGCATATGCAGACTGTATGTACATAGTATGTTAACAAGAAACAAAGTCCCATAACTCTGCAATTTTTGTCGCTGAAAGAACCTAACATGCCCCATGCACAACTACTGTTGTTACTGATCAGTTGTGTCAAGGGGATGAGGAGAGATGGTGCGCACAAGATTGTGTCTATGTATATAGTATAGTAATAAAAAAACAAAGTCCCATAACTCTGCAAATGCTTTGTCTGAAAGAACCTAACATGCCCCATGCACAACTACTTTTGTTACTGATCACTTGTGTGAAGTTTCGTTAAATTGTGTCAAGGGGATGAGGATAGATGGTGCGCACAAGATTGTGTCTATGTATATAGTAAAGTAACAAAAAAACAAAGTCCCATAACTCTGCAAATTTTTTTTCTAAAAGAACCTAACATGCCCCATGCACAACTACTGTTGTTACTGATCACTTGTGTGAAGTTTCATTAAATTGTGTCAAGGGGATGAGGAGAGATGGTGCGCACAAGATTGTGTCCATGTATATAGTATAGTAACAAAAAAACAAAGTCCCATAACTCTGCAAATTTTTTTTCTAAAAGAACCTAACATGCCCCATGCACAACTACTGTTGGTACTAATCACTTGTGTGAAGTTTCATTAAATTCTGTCAAGGGGATAAGGAGAGATGGTGCGCACAAGATTGCGTCTACGGACAGACGGACAGACAGACAGACAACCTGAAACCAGTATACCCCCCCCCCCCTTAAAACTTTGTTGTCGGTGGGTACAATGAAGTGGGTATTTTTCCAGTCTTATACCAACATAATTCATTCTTACCCTTGCTTGTTGTCAGCAGATCTGACTATGTCTACAACATATCCTGGCCCAGATGGTAATGTGGTGGCTACACTGTATTTCAGTTGAAACGCAAAGTTGGTTTTCTCCTCAAAAACACCGTTCTTCATGACACCCCATCTGGTCTTGTTCTGAGACAGGATGACTTCACTGACTACCTGAAAATATATGAAGCAAATTAGGGATAGACATTTCCATGTTTCAGTTTATTTCCATGGATTCACAGGAATTTCATAATTAGCCATTTTCTTCACAAGTTTTTATAATACAAAGATACCAATTTACTATTGAAAAGTCGTCAAAATCATCTATAAATGGTTGAAATTTAATCTTCTTTCTCCATAATGAAGGGATTCAAAGTCAGATCACTTAGAATTCATGACATTGTCCAGTGAAGTAGTTTTTCCAGATTTGTTTGCATTTCAAACCCTGTTTTTAGAAGTGGTAGTTTCATGCAATGTTTATGACATTATTTATTTTCCTAAAATTAGAAATTTATTTAAGTAACAAAAAGATCCACAGAGTTTGGTACCTTTTAGGGATATATATATATCTTTTTATTATAACTCCCCTTCAAGATGAAAGTATAAAGCTGAGCATTTCTTTTGATTTTACTATAACTACATATTTTTAAGGGATTTTAGCAGTTGCAAGTGCATTGGAATTGGGAAGTTGCAAAATTAATATATTTTTAATGGATTTCAACTGCTACAAATCTATATGATTGAGAAGTTTAAAAAGTATTGGAATGGTTTACATATTGGATTGGCAAAGTTACAAATATATTGGATTGAAGACATTGAACCCAATTAATATTAAGTGTGGATTCAGTTATACTGAATTGGTACAACAGTTTCTGTATTGTAGTAAGAGTTTTAATTAGTTTGAATTACATCATATGGGATTTGCAAATACAAATGTCTGGTATTCCACATAAAAATATTTGAATATGAACAAATGCAAATGTATGGTATTCCACATAAAAATATAGAATATGAACAAATGCAAATGTAATGGTTTCCGTTTCCAGCTGTTGGAAATGTATGGTATTTAAGTACTTACCAGAAAAAAAACAACTGTGTTATTACAAATATGTGGAATTAATTAGTAGCTTAATTTGAATGGTCACAATTTTTAAATGTTTTGATTGAAGCTTATCCTTAGCCCTTACAATGCTAAATTTCTATAATGAACAGTCCATCTTTCAACTTGGACAGTACCATTAACTGTTTAAAGGGGTGCTTACCAAAAAGATACTGACTGTATAGCAAACTGTGCAGATCATGATCAGACTGCATGGATGTGCTCTTGAACTACACTGGTTGCAAAAGCAGAATCAGTTGTTTCCAGCATGGTAAGGGTTTAAGGGAATTATTTTGGAAACTGTTCTTTTTAAATATAATCTATGAGGATACTTGAAAGATTATATGATTTTCTTAACTATTAACTTACAGTAAGAAAATATGACAGTGAGGAAAACTCACATATCAGTTGGGAAACAGTTTGTTTTAAAATGCAGAAACGGTTCAAGCCAGCCACCTTACTAATTTCTTAAACCAAAAAACCATTTTGAATTTACATATAATTTATTAGAAAATTCCAGTGACATTTACATGGATAAAGTGATTACTTCTAATCTTAGAGGCAGACAATAGACAACTTGTCAGTTGACAAGTGCCCAATATCAAATACTTGTTAAATGCAAAATTCAAAATTTGATGATAAATGCTGAATACTAAATGATGTATGCCATACACCTATGTATGAAATATTTGATTAAAACTGCCAAAATAAAACAATACTTACTGTCAAATTTTCAAAGTTGTGAGCTAAGGATATGTATAATCTTATTTATATTAAAATCTCTCATAGGATGTATATTTTTCTGTAACTCATGAGTGTACCTTTCAATCATCAACATAATTTTCTACAACAGTCAGATTTAGATTAACAATCCTACTAACCTGGGACTGAAACTGCTTATATTTCTGGCCCAACTGAATAGCATGGTATCACACCTTGGGTTAAAGTTTTGCATGCAAGTATATATGGTTATTATCTAAAGGCATATATCTTTGGAACTTATTTTTTCTTTTTCTAGGTCAATTACCAACCTCACTTGGTCAAGTCCCATAACTCTGACATGTAATTTGACCAAATTATGCACCCTTTGGTTCTTTGAAAATCCTGGTTAAAATCTTACATGCAAGTTACTTTCTCCTAAGTGCAGGTATTGAATTGAAACTTAACATGTTTATCCTTGGTTATAAATCTAGGTTAAAGCTTCAAGTCCCATAACTCTGACATGCATTTTGCCCTAATTATGCCCCCTATTGGACTTTAACTTTTGCATGCAAGTTACTTCAAAACCGTGCAGTTACTGGATTGAAACTACTCTAACATTTAGGGTACCGGGTAATATTCCTGCTTTTGGGACAACAATTCAAACAGTCCAGCATTGTCTTACAGACAGCTCATTTAAAGGTCAATGTTCTGTGTAGCAGCTATGTGTGCCATGCTACTTGGCTGACTATTTGAAGGAGTGGGGTGGAGTGGTGGTCTGTGATTTTACTTGGAGCCAATAATTTTTTGCTTTTCTGATTTTTTTCCAGAAAGACAGAATATGTTTTTGCAGAGTGATCAAAAGACAATTCTTTTCATCTCAAAATATTTGTTATATTGTTTGGTTATTCAAAATTAACATTTGCAATAAAGTCATTATTGAATATTTTCCTAAGTACATTTTGATCTTTGAACAATATTTTGAATAAGAAGCACTCAGACATAAATAACAATTCCTTATTTTGAGCACAGTAATATACTTATCTAAGCAAAAAATGGTAGAAAAAACTGTTTCGAATGTTCATATATTACTTATTACTGACACTCAAGGGGCTCACCAGCCAAAACTGGATGTAAAATGGGACAAATAAAGGGGTTTGGCCACATGCTCCCTTGGAAAACAAGAGGACCATGATGGTCCTGAATCGCTCACCTATCCCCACATGACCCAGTGTTGAACTGAGTATGACGTCGTTATTTCTATTATTTGACAGTGACCTAGTTTTTGAGCACATGTGACCTAGATATCATCAAGATAAAAAATTCTGACCAATTTTCATGAAGATCCACTGAAAAATATGACCTCTAGAGAGGTCACAAGGTTTTTCTATTATTTGACCTAATGACCTAGTTTTTGAAGGCACATGACCCACTTTTAAACTTGACCTAGATATCATCAAGGTGAACATTCTCACCAATTTTCATGAAGATCTCATGAAAAATATGGCCTCTAGAGAGGTCACAAGGTTTTTCTATTTTTTTAACCTACTGACCTAGTTTTAGACCGCACATGACCCAGTTACGAACTTGACCTAGATATCATCAAGCTGAACATTCTCACCAGTTTTCATGAAGATCCATTGAGAAATATGGGCCCCTAGAGACATCACAAGGTTTTTCTATTTTTAGACCTACTGACCTAGTTTTTGATC
>NW_026460420.1:0-5589 GCF_021730395.1 Mercenaria mercenaria | reverse complement strand
TTTTGAATTTAACCTTTGACCTCTAAGTGTGACCTTGACCTTAGACCTAGGGACCTGGCTCTTGTGCATGACACTCTGTCTCATGATGGTGAACAATTGTGCCAAGTTTCATTAAAATCCCTCCATGCATGTAGAAGATCTATGCTCCGGACAAAGTCTGTGGGCACCGCCCGCCCACCAGGGGCGTTCCCATAATACGTCCCGTTTTTCAAACGGGCGTATTAAAAGGATTTGCCAAAGAAAAACAAGAGCACCGCAATGCAGGGCAATATACAGAGAAAACAAAGTCACATGACCATTGACCCCTAAATGTGACCTTGACCTTAAAGAAAGCCATCCGAAACATGTGCTCTGTACATAACATCGTCTCAATGTGGTGAACATTTGTGCCAAGTTTCTTTAAAATCCTTCAAGCAGTTCAAGAGTTACAGAGCGGACACGAAACAAAGTCATATGAACTCTGACCCCTAGGTGTGACCTTGACCTTGAAGGCAGCCATCTGAAACATGTGCTCTACATGTCATCTCGATGTGGTGAACATTTGGGCCAAGTATGGTTTGAGTCAAATTAATTTCAAATCCCTTGAAAACTGACAGACAAGCAACACCTTTGACTTTTAAGTGTGATCTTGAACTTGTAGCTAGGGGTATGTGTCTTGTGCATGAAACCTCATTTCATTATGGGATGCCAAGAATTTTCAAAATACCTTCAACAACGGCAGAGTAATGGACCAGATAAGAAACACAGCATGTTAACATTAACCTCTAATTGTAACTAGGAGTCTGGATCTTACGCATGACATATGGTCTCATTATGAGGAACATTTTTGCAAAGAATTTGGGAGGAGGGTGGGGGGCAGGATAGTGAAACGGGGCACATCTGAGGAAACTGGAGCTGTCACTGGATTGTTTAATGATTCCAAGTGTGGAGGAAGATATTGCACAATAGCTTTAGACTGTGTCAAAAATATTAAGAAATACTTGATATATAGGGAACATATTTTGTTGTGACAATATTATGAAATTTACACATGAAATAAGTAAAAGGTTAGAAAATTACATGAAACCACTACATACAAACAGAATTGTTTAAAACCTGAAAAAAACATCTTTAGTTAATTAAATTAATTAAATTTAGTGACAACTTAGATAGTCTGAAAGTGCAACAAAACATTAACCTGAACTTTCCAGTAAAAAGGGAGAATAATTCATGATATAAAATGTGCCAGAGTTATGCAACTTATGTCATATGATATAGGTGATGATGCTGAACAATCACTTAAAGTTTGAATCAAATCCATTCTGTAATAACAGAGATGATGTGAAATTGCATCAAAACTCTTAAGGAGGTAGGTTACCTTGATATTTGTAAGTGCGCATGTCCAACCGGAAGCTAACGTGACGATTTACGACGATGTTTACGACAAACTAAATTTTGTTTGTATATCCATTCTCCTGGAAATAAATCTTGAACCTGCCTCCAATCTTATGTTTAATGGTTTAATAATGCAGAAATAATGAATGAATTGCCGCAGAAACGCTTCAAAACATTGTTGCCTTAAAATGACGTCATTGACGTCATGACGTTACGTGTCAGTTACCGCGCAAAAATAATGGCTTTTATTTTGAAAGTACGTTATTCTGTGCTTTTCTTTATTTGAACTATTTTTAAACAGTCATTATTTGCTGAAATACTTTTTATTAGTCTTTTGCTCTGAAAAATGATCAATATTTTGCTTCTTTTATGTAATTATATTGAAATGTTATGCGGAATGTAAGAAAATGTGTGATAGTAACTGATGTGATTGGGAATATAGTTGCTGAAAGGTAACTTATTACGGTCATTTACAAATAAAAATTGGCAGTTTGATTTTTTATACCTATTTCCCAATTTCCGTTGATAATTTGTTACTGAAATACTAAAACTAAGCTCTAAAATTGTTCAAATTTCAGTATAAAATTGTGGTGTCTTGAATTAAATTGATGTTACCATGGAAACGAAGCCCGTGACCTATATGTCTAATTGTAAAATTCAAAAGCGTTGACACTGGTCTATTTAAGGAACACAGCTTCGGCTTTTTATTTTCATTTCAACAATATCCATGAGAATAATAGCAGCATACAAAACGATTTTTCAATAAAAATGTCAGACGACGGGCACTGCGTAAGTATTTTAAGCTGTGAAATTTGTTAAATTAACTGCAATTTATACAAAAATATTTTTAACGTTAGAAATAAGATGTTTTAAAGCTACATTAACAAGAAAGATAATTTTATATAATATTTTTTCTAAGAAATTACGATAAAAAGCAACATATAAGCTATTTTAAACATCTCTGTTGCCATGGTTACTCTAAACTTTAAGAAAAAACACAGTACCATGTAAAGTTCTTGGTATTTTGCTAATCATATTACCCAAATATTCCATGTTGGTCAAATAACAGAATGGCACTGAAGCCGTCGAAAACCCCGTTTTCATACATAAATTCTTGAAAAAATGAGAGAAAATGCGTTACCATGGAAACACGAGCCCTGCGACATATACATTTTAAGCTTTAATTAGAAAGCTAATGCGCATACTAGTAAAACTATTAATTATGCAGACTTCTACGGATAACAATGAAACCAAAATACACTGAAAAATGTTAAATATCCGCATTTTCCTCTTCTTTCTATATAAAATACCCTAAGAGGGTCATGTACTTCAAACCTGGATAAAAATTGTACTTGAAGGGACAGAGATAAACGGAACTGAGATTGTAGCAGCTAAAACATTTAATTACACGAAATACAAAAAATCACTGCGGTTCAACTAATTTGAATTTACCCTGGTAACAAGGTAACCTACCTCCTTAACCTGAAATTCAAAGTAAAAATGGGGTATAATTCATGAAAAATTTGTGCTTAGAGTTATGTACCTTGTGTCATATGATGAGGGTGATGAGTTTGAACAATTAGTTAAAGTTTGAATCAAATCCATTTATTAATAACAGATATAGAGTGAAAGTGCACCCAAACTTTAAACTGAAAATCTAAGTGGAAAGGGGGATAAATCATAAAATATTGGTGCCAAAGTTATGGATCTTATGTCAGATGATGTGGGTGATGGTGAGAAATAACCACACAAAATTAGTACGAATCGAATCCGTCAAGTAAATAGAGATAAGGAGAAACAAGAGGGCCATGATGGCCCAATATCGCTCACCTGTTATCACTGCACTTGAGGACAAGAAGGTCCTCAGAAAAAATATCTACGGTAAGTCCAAAGGACAGGAACAACAAAGTGAAGAAATTTAACCAAAAAGAAAAAAAATTCTTACAAGGTATAGATATGTCAAAATACACCTAAAAATTGGAGGTACCATCCATGTTGTACCACAGAAAAGTGGTCTCAGTTTTTTCCCTACGGCCAATAATAAAAAAGTTACTAAAAATAAGCTATTTATAGTAACGTAAAAGGGAAGTAATTAAAAAAAAAGTATTGTAAGTGAACAAAAGAAGGATCTGCCAAATAAATCTGTTAAAAAAAAAAAAAAAAAAAAAAAAAAAAAACACGGCAGATTTCATAAATAAAGTGAAGGATATTAAACTTGAAACTAAATCAATATTAGTAACGCTTGACGTAACATCACTTATACAAACATCCCTCATGATGACGGTATAAACGCCTGTAAGTCATTTTTACAACAAAATATACATGGTAGAAATTTATCAACTGATGAAATCGCCCGTTTAATAAGACTTGTACTTGAAAATAACTACTTCAAATTCTGTGAACAGTTTTATTTACAAAAGATGGGTACAGCAATGGGGAGTTCCATGGCACCATCATATGCATCTCTCTTCATGGGAAAACTTGAACAGGATTTCCTTCACTCAAGGGGAGTTAAGCCATCTCTGTGGTTACGGTTCCTAGATGACATTTTTATGATTTGGAACCACTCGTTAGAAGAGTTAGAGTCCTTTATCGACGATCTTAACAAATTTCATCCAAATATCAAATTTACTACTACAATATCAGAAAGTACTGTTTCGTTCTTAGATGTACAAGTATCCAAAAACAAATCGCTAGGAATTGACACTGATATTTACGTGAAAGAAACAAATACCCATCAATACCTAGATTACACCTCTTGTCATCCGAAACAATGCAAAGATGGAATCCCATACAGTCAGCAAAGCGGTACAGGAGAATTATTTCTAATGACGGAAATTCAACTCATCTCTTAATGATTTACGGAGCTACTTCAAAGATAGAAATTTTCCGGATTCTGTGATAGACAGTGCATTCAATAAGGTGTCGAGGTCGTCACAAAACGAAGCCCTGACGCCTTCAGATAAAAATAAAACAAGTGTTATTCCTTTCACCGTAGAATATAATCCATCATTACCAATATAGGTGGAACAATTCACAAGTATTGGGATCTTCTGAACATTGCAAAGAATACAAATGTTAAATTTGTTCATGACGAATACAAACCTATAGTGGCGTACAGACGTACAAGAAATTTAAGCGACTACTTAGTAAGTTCCGACTTCAAACTGAACACTGAAACATACATCACGCAGAAATGTAACAGGAAACGATGTTCCCACTGTCTACGAATCAACTCTGGATCCTCATTTAGCAGTACAGTTACAGGAGAAACATTTTCTTTACGATATGATACAAACTGTCAATCTAAAGATGTTGTATACTTAATAACGTGTAAAAGATGCAATATGCAATATGTTGGGCAGACTATGCAACAGGTTTCACGGCGTATGAATAGTCATAAATTTGACATATCTAATTTTACAGATCCTGCATATTCCACGTTGGTTGCTGGTCATTTTAATCAAGATGACCATAGTATTGATGACTTCACATTTATGCCTATTGATGTGGTAAATAATCAAATTAACCGGTTATGCAAGGAAACATTCTGGATTCATAAGTTAAAAACACTCAATCCTGATGGACTTAATTCAAAAACATTGTTTAATGTGTAATGAATTTTACATGTATATGTGTTTGTTTAGTACTACTGCGTTTTTTCCTATTTATGGTTTTTTATATATACTGCTATAGGAAATCCTGTATTCTTATATCCGTAATGTACTAAACTTGCTATTTATTATTCACATTAATTTATGTAATATTTTAAAAAAACAGTAGATCTATACGTTTTTTCCGCCATTCAACGTAACGTTTACTTCATGACGTCACGTCCGTTGTTTTATTATGTATTTATCCTGATGAAGGCGTAAGCGCCGAAACGTTGATAAAAGATAAATATTCACGTGTTGTTGTTGAATTTTACCATCGTATTAAATAAATCTGTTGACATAAATGAAATTTCAGATCAGTATCTTCATTAGTTATGGAGATATACCCATTTTAATTTGAAATAAAGGGAGGTAATTTGACATAAAATCAGTCCATAGTTATCTACCCTGATTGTCTCAGTCCAACTAATAACAATAATGAAATTTCAAATAAGTCCTGTAAGTACTTACTGATATAAATCCATTTTGATTACAATCAGGGGAGGTAATCAGATATAAAATAACTCTGGAACCTACAATTGGATCTGATTTGTCATGGAAT